>NC_035446.2:169568995-169868995 GCF_002127325.2 Helianthus annuus
CTTGGCCAATAGCATTTTTTCTTCGTGTTTAGTTTTGTTTTTATTAGATTCTATTAGATTTTTATGCCCCACAAGATTTCAAGCCCCACTACATGGCGCAAAACGCCGGTCTTCCCCTCCTACTACACATATTCTAAGCATAAAGATGGGAAATAATGAATGTCGTTAATTCTGTTTATTTAGTCATTTGATTTTAATTCAAAAACATTTTACTTGCATGCAACTGCTATAATGGAGCGAGGTTTATTCATTCTAATTCTAATTATTACACCCACATATACTAATTAAGCCTCACACATCAGGACCAGAGCAAACATATTCGTAACTAACTTTCGAAAAGACCAGTTCTAGCTCCAGTAGTTAGTTGAACCCCACCAGTTGCATGGTGACCCTTTCCAGAAGCATGGTCATCCCTGGCCCGACCCTTTGACCCCACCTTACGTCTCATCTGGTCATACGACTCAACCCCGGTTCGACGCTCACCGGTCACGTACCTATACATCCACGAAAACACCGTTGCAGCCGCAAGCCCAAACCCTCCGGATGTCAAAAAACCGGTTGCCAATAGAAACACGGTCATAACCGCGGGCACTAGCACCGGACTAAAAATCACGAGTAAGGGCGTTGCCACGGTCAGTGTAATTACCGTCCCTACGAGTGTTAGACCCGACAGGACGAGTAACGAACCACCTGCGGTTGCTGCGGTGGCTGCTTTTACTACCTGGTGGGCCCGTGATTCGTTATACTGCCGGTGGTGCATTGCTTGGCCTCTGTGGTGGTAGAAGTCGGTCATTTTGTGGTGGTGGTGGTGGTTGTTTGTGAGGGTTATAAATAGAGAGGAGGTGTAGGCGAGGGTTACGTGTTGGAAGGATGGTGTCACGTGTACGAGACTATGAGAGCTGATTGTCACTTGTTTAACGTTTGCAAGCTTTGTCTGAAAGACATGTGTTTTTGTCTTTGTGTGTTCGGTTATTGGATTTCTATAATTGGGCTTAGTCCGTAAAGGATTTACATAAGAACTAAGGCCCACTAGTATAATGTATAAGTTTTGTCAGGTAAATTGGTAATGGGGTTTACATTTGTTAGAACCCGTTTTTCGAGGCGTTAAGCAGAATATATGTCAGTTTGATAACATATATGTCTGTATATATTTCGGTTGCTTGAACAGACTACTCATAACACAATCTCAATAAAAATTGCAGCCGCCTGACACAAATAAAAATTACACAGAGTCAACCAACTAAAACAAAACACTGTCATAGTTTTGTTAAAAAGAATTAAACGATTGCATGACTATTATTTTACACTGAGGGCAAAATCGTAGTTTGATAGGGATAAAAACAAAAACGATGGCAAATCTGTAAATTTGAACTAAGGGCAAAATCGTAATTTGGCTGGGAGAAAAAAACAAAACCGATGGCAACGTTGTAAATTTAAACAGGGCAAAATCGTAATTTAGTTGGACCAATGGGAAGTGTCAGGCAGCCGATTGGCACTATTCCCCTCCATGTGATATTTTTATATAAAAACAAAACGATAGCAAAACTATAAATTTGAACTGATGACAAAATCTTAATTTGGCTGGGAGAAAAAAACAAAACTAATAGCATTACTGTAAATTTAAACGAGGCAAAATTATAATTTGGTTAAACTAATAGGAAGATACAACACAGCTAGCTAACATTATTCCTCCTCAATACGTCATGTTGTATATATAAATATAAATAATTCAATAAAATAAAATAAAATATAATGTAGAAAATGATTAAAAAATGTAAGTCGTTAAATAACAAAGGATGTGAGTGATGTGATAGCATCTATTCAGGATAGAAATTAATAATGCATTTTCACAATTTTCCACACACGTGCAATTGCTTTTTAATGTAACTTTCTATATAAAAGTCTGGTGTAATATAAAAGGCAAGTGTAACTAAATTTTTAAGTGTAGAGGTTCAACATGATGTTGTATGTTGAGCTGGGGGTAGGGATTGTGTGTTTGAGAAAACGGGAAGAATAAGTTGCAAAACTACGGTATATACTAGGGGTGTGAATTTATGACACGACCTGAAAACCCGACACGAACCTAACACGAAATTTGTGGGTTTAGGTTTAGTCTAAACGGGTTTGGGTCAGTTTCAGGTTGAACCCGCAAACCCGTTTAGGTTAACGGGTCGGGTTCGGGTTAACTTGGCCGGGTTGGCGGGTTGACTCGTTTAACACATTTATACTATATCATATTTTTACAATATATTTTATGTTATAAATTAAACGAGGTGTGTATTTTATGCCATGATTATAACTTAAAACGAGAAATTAACATAGATTTTATAATTTAAATATGATATTATTGTATACATTTGTGTTTTTAAGTAAATTGTAATTTTAATATATAAATTTCAGAAAAAAAAAAATTTAAAAAATTCGGGTTAAACGGGTCGTGTTCGGGTCAACCCATGAAACTTCGGGTCGTGTTCGGGTTCATATGTATGATACGATTTTCGGGTTCGGGTCGGGTGGAAGGGTCGTTTTTTTTTTTTTTAATTTTGGACACCCATTTTCACTGCATCTCTTCTCACTCTCTCATGCCCATTTGGCAAATCAGGCAACTTGTGAAACTTTTCGAGGTCGGTTCCATGTGAAGCGATCTGGTGTGTGACTCTGTGAGGGTCTTCTTTCATGAAGTTATTTTCATGGAGGGCCATCTCTTTACACCCTAAAGGTTTAGAAATAATGGATATTTTTGTAAATTTGTGTTTCTTGGAATTTGGAAATAACTTTTATATAATTCTCGAATAGTCAATCCGAGTTTTAAATAAACCGATGTCAAGTAGATCACAATTTATATCCCTAGATTTATCATATATTGATTTTATCAAATTTAATTTGCTTTCAAAAGATGAGACAGTCTAAACAATGGCGGATATATAAGTTTTTTTTATTGAGATTATAAATTTATGACCTACAATGTCTGCAAATAAGAATTTTTTACAGACTGGGTCATCAAATTTCTTTTGTCCAATTGAGTCAAGTCACAAATATATTTAAGTTTTTGAGTGTGAATATAGAGTTTTTTATTCGATTTGTATGGGTTTTTAAACATGGATCTCTATTTTAGAAAAAAAAAATCACTATCCATTCATATTAAACTAAGTATATTGATAACTAATTTAACAAAACTAACCATCAGAAATTCAGGTACAAATCCCGCCTATAGTTGTTTAAAGTTGTTATCGAATACTTCCATTGTATAATTGTTTAATGTTGTTATCGAAATAAAGAAATGGACAATTAGTCTCTACAATAACGAATATAAAATTAAACAAATATAAAATTAAACAAGAATTTAAAACTCTTCAACCACCCAAAGGTCACACACTATACTTAAAATATAACCATTAAAAGGACCAAATTCCCGTTATGACCTCATTCCATTTACATCACCCTTACTTGGGTGCAGGGCATACTCGGTACTTCATTCAATCCAAATCTAATACTCTCCGGGTCCTTCTCGGTTCTATTTTCTACGATACCCATGGGCCCCATCCGGTATCATTAACAAACTCTATCAACAAATCGGGTCGGCTCAAATTTCTTAACTAGTAACGGCTTCAGCCACATTTGATGATCGGCTTTGCACTTCCGGCTCCACTTGCTTCCTCCTTTTAGGAGAGCCACTTACAGAAGCCGACGAAGCCGAAGTCGACGGCTCAGGCGACCTTCTTTTAGACGTAACTCTAACCGGCTCCGGCTCATTCAATCCAATCCTATGTGGAAAGTTCAACAAAGCCTTCGAACCACGCATCCTGTAAGCGGCTATATCATAAGCCGTTGCAGCCTCCACAGCCGTTTCATACGTCCCAAGCCACACCCTCGCGCCACTCTTAGCCGGGTCCCTTATCTCAGCCGCGAACTTCCCCCACGGTCTTTGTCTCACACCCCTGTAGTGTTTTGACTGTTTCTCCTTCGGAGCCGCGCCGACGGATGTTGAAGCCGACTCCGAAGCCGATTCTTCCAACTTAGCCGGAGCCACAGGGAGAATTGTTAAACTAGCCGGCTCCGTTTCTAATTCAGCTGACTCAACTTTTATAACTTCTTTACTAGATAAATTAAACGGCGTCCATCCAGCACTAACGGCGTCACGTAATATACCGTAAATAACCATATCTTCTGAATCATCAACCTTTAACGGTAAGTCACCCCAGGTTTCCGTTAAACATGGTATGAGGCTGTTGAAGCTAGTGCTCCGGCAAAATACCGGAAATTCGCCGGAATTGTTAACCGGAAAAGGCTCTACGACGCCGTATGAAGGGATTTGCATCATTTTGGTGATATGGGTTTTTGATGAATTTGAAGAAGTGAAGAAAAGATTTGGAAAAATGGATGAGAGTGGTGGGGTTATATATGCGTGGATATTGGAGGGGTAAATGTGTAAACTGGAAAAGTGGGAGGAGGGTGCACTGAAAGTTCAGGGGATGGTGGGCAAGTGGAGACGACAATGACAAACAAAAACAAATGTTTTTTCTAACATCACGTGGTTAATGTACGAGCAACTAGATCATGACGTCATGGCTTGACGCATCAATTTATCCTTACATTTCAAGACATTAAATTTTTTTGAACGGTAACTTTCTTAAGGTATTTACATTCTCAAGTCGGAGACTCTAATCAAGTTTGTCCCAGACCTACGTTGTCTTAATCGGATTCACGCTGGGAGAGGTCAGACTTGGCTAACGGCGTTCGTTCGGAAACCGTGCCGCCTCCACACGAGACACCTCGCTGGAGTAACGGCCGGATTAAAACCGGGGCGGCTCAGGCTCGAACTTGCGCAACATTGGCTAACAAGCACTTACCATCATTGCCTGGTCCCCACACCTTTGCTACACCCGGGAGTCGAACCGGAGTCTCCAAGGAAACAAACCGGCCCAACTCCCAACTGAGCTGGGGTGGGGGATATAAAAGTTAAATCTCATTTTTAGTAGATGTGATTTGGAAATTTTTTAGGTTTAATTCAAAGTTTTCATTTTTCGGCTGTTGGTTTTAAAATGTTTTACTATTGTTATTTTAGTCTATTAGATTAATTTTATCCTTTTTTCTGTTAACAAAAAGGACAATTCAGTCATTTTATATATAAATCTGTTAACTAGAAAGGCAACTCGGCTATATAAAATGTCCGAATTGCCCTTCTCGTTAACAGAAAAAATGGATAAAGTTAACTACGTTTACTAAAATGGCAACGGTGAAACCTTTTTGGACTCATATGCGAAAAATAAAACTTTGGACTAAACTGGTAAAATTGCCCAAACCACAGAAACTAAAATGGCATTTAACTCTATATATAAAATATCGTGTTTTTATAGTGTATCCTTAGATGACATATTAAATAAATATAAAATATTGTGTTTTTATAGTGTATTAATTAATAATTAATATTTTTGTATTAATTATTTTTAAGTCTATCTTATTGAATCATTTTTTAAGATGTATTTCTAATCATTAATATGATATTTTCTTATCTTCTTTCACTATTGACTATTTGTTTATCGTTGTATGATATGTTTGATCGGTGCATCTTAACAAACAATCGTTTTCTTGCATCTTAACTAGTGATCTATTTTACGTTCAGCTATATACCAATAAATTACAAACGTGTTACTTGAATTCGTCATTGTAAATGTTTGAGGTGCATTGTAATAAGGTTCCACAAATCCAAAGAAAACTTTTTTATAAAGAAAAATTAATATAGCAAATTTACTTGAAAGGCAAATAAATATATTTATTGTGTAAGTTACCTTCAAAAAGGATTAAATAAATTAAGAAAATTTGAGATCGAAAGGTTTGATACAAACTAAACTTAGCTAGCATTGTTCTTTATACAATAAACCTGCCTAAGTGGCACTTAAAATATTCATAACCTTACGACAAGCATACAACGTTTTACCATTTATCACAAAATTCCAACGAAATGACAGAAAAGAATCATATAACTTAGGAAGTGCGTAAACCACAAGTAGTATAACGTAAAGAAACACAATGCTATCGCATATCAGCATAATTTCCACAACCTCTATGTGTAAAAAGTAATTAGTGAATATACAATTCATGAAATATAGTGTGATCGTTCTTGGCAAGAAAAGGGAATATTATGAGTGTCATTGGTCAAACTAACAAGTATGAATTATTATCGCCTAATGAGTTATTGTTCTGATTGGTCGAATTTAATTTGCAAGGAAAAACATTCAAGTAGACTCACATCATCAAGAACACATGGAGTTACTTATAGTAAGTTAAACTAGACTATTCTTGTGACCCAAAATTGAAAGCTAATATTGTCATTGTTTTAATTGTCGATATGAATCATTACCAATCAATGATTACAGTCTAAAGTATTGAATTGTAACTTGTTTAAATAAATTAATAAATAAAACTAGTGCTTCGTTAATTTTATAATATCCATTATCTGTTTGTAAGATTTTCAATGGTTTACTGATCAAAGCTATAAAACTAACAAGCTAATTTAGTTATCATAAAAATTACTTCTTGCCGAATCTTAATTGTTATATATATCTTTACTACGTCCATGAGTATGGACTGTATATTATACTATGTTGCTAGATATATTTTCTTGTCAAGCATCATTGTTTAGATTGTTAGATTTCCTCTCGTTCCTACATTATTTATGCCGTATATTCTTTTTTGCACATTTTTTCCATGCACCCTTTATGGCACATGTTTTTCATGCACCTCTTGAGTTCACAGAATTTTATGATTTTTTTATTGTTTTGACAATCAACTTATAAAAATGTTTTATGTTGGTCCATTTAGAAAACAGTTTTAGGAAGTTTCCTTCGTTATCGTTTGAGTTAATTTTTTTTGTATGTGCTTCGTAGATATTGCATGCTTAATTGTAGTCCAGTTAGCAGTCTTGATGGTTGTAAATATATAGCTCAAGTGGTCTTTGATGATGGATAACATTAACCAGGAGTTTGAACGAAAACTCAGTGGAGGTGGGCTTTCAAACTTAGGCTAGAGGGTATGGTGATGGTCCTTCAAGGGAGGATGATCCGCCACGTAGGCGCCACGTCATAGTCCTCCCAAGGATGATCCATTCCACAAAACTAGAGGGTATGGAGGATGGTCCTAGATGATCATACCCCACCATTTTTATGTTTTTTTTATTTTTTTAATCTTCTACTTTTTTTAACATTTAACAAATAAACTAACAAAATATTTTCATTAATATTAGAACACAATACATGAACTTAAAAAAAATACATAAACTTAAATATTTTCATTACATAAGCAAAATTGTTTTTTAAAACAAGAACAATAAAAATATGATATTTGAATTATGTATTAATATTTTTTTTCTAAACTTTAAATTTTATTAATATATTTATATAATAAACTCATTAAAAGTTGTAAAGAATCTTTTCAAATCTCTGCAACATGACCTATCACTCCCTGTGGTTTGGTCACTTTAACGGTTCTGCCCAAAACCTTTAAAAATAACCATTTTACTCCCTCATTTTTAGTTTTGTTGCCAGTTTGCTCCCTGCAGGGAGTAAAATGGAAAAACAAACAATTTGGATGGAGTTAGAGGCGGGGAGCAAACTGGCAAAAAAACTGAAACATCAGGGAGTAAAATGGCTATTTTTAAAGGTTAGGAGCAAAACCGTTAAAGTGACCAAACCACAGGGAGCAAAACGGAAGTTAACTCTACATTTTTTATTAAAATATAAACTGAACATTGAGAGAGTCATTCTTATTTCTTTCCTAATTCATTCAAACTCCTCCACATCTTCCCTGTAACCTGCAACACCCACTAGAACTTTCACTGGCATCCGTCACATCCGCTATGTGCGATTGATATGGTTGCCCCGTTTAAGCATCGTCGCTTCTACTCCTCTACTCTGTTCACATCTTTCACGTCCACCGGCCCGATCCCTCCCGGTTACCAAACTTCCGGTGAAAAGCCTTTAAGATCCATCTCCTTCAAGGTCCACTTTTTTTAAACGGTCAAAAGCCTTGGACCCACCATTTTTTTGTCTGCATATGGACCGTCTCCAACGTCCTATGCTTGCCGGAGAGGACGGGGACGTGGGGGGCGGGATTGTGTTGATGGCGGCGACGGTCCTGGACGGTATGGGGACGTCCCCCATACCGCATAGCCTTAGTGGTCTTTTATTACACCTTGGTCAATCATAAAAGAAAAGAATTTACTTTTTAAATAATTCATCTCTCATCTTAAAATAACTAGTAATATTTTTTTCACATGTGATAAGTGTAATAATGATAAGTGCATTTTTTTTTTTTTTGAATTTGAATGGTTTGGATTAAATTTTCACGATTCTCACAAAATATATGTTTTCTCATTTTAACTTTGCCCTATGTATATGTAGGGTTTGGATCTTTTCAAATTTCGCAGTTCTCACGAAATATATGTTTTCTCATTTTAACCTTACCCTATGTATATGTAGGGTTTGGATCTTTTTAAAATTTAAAAAAAAGTTAAGAACTTTAAAAATTCCTAACAATCAATCATTTTAATTTTTTAATTTATATATTTATTATTATTTAGGGTAAGTTTATCATTTAATATATGTAATTTCGTATTACATATATTTACGGTTTTATATTTAAATATTTAGGGTTTTGTATTTAGTTTTAGGGTTTTATCATGTCGATAATCAAATCGTGAGGTTTAGCGAATGGCTCGAACCATTGATCCAACTCCAAATGGCTCTGCCATTGAACCCAACCCCCACCCACCTAATCACAAGTTTATTACATGTATATGTACTAACCAATTTACATATGTATAAAATCTATCCATCTAATCATAAAATTTCATATAATATATGACAAAGTAGACTCAAATAGCATTAATCAAAACGGATAAACAAATTTCAATTAAGTTTATTCACTTAAATGATTTTGGTCAATTCATGTTTTTATTTAAATGTTTAATAAATAAAACAAAAAAATGCATATACACTTCATCTTCCTCAATTTCCTAACCCTAAAACACTAAGCATCACATATTGCCACCACCGTCTCATCCTGCCGCCACCATCACCACATCCTGACGCCACCAGTCAGGCCACCATCACGTCACACTCACCACCCCTAACCCTTTGCAGATCTGCAACAAAGCTGATATCTATATCATTCTTACCGGTAATACAATCTCCGCCTAAATACCAAAGCTCTAAAATACATCTACATCATTCTTACCGGTAGCGTGGAACTGCAAGTGTTCCTCCAATCTAAACCAACTCAAAAAAATATTAATTGTTAGTAACATGGTTTTTTATATATATTTATACATTAACACATAATTATTCCGACCTTATGTTCGTTGTTAGGATCGGAGGCTCTCATGATTGTGTTTGTTTGTATAATTTGTACATTCAGAGAATATGAAATAATGTAAAGTGCAGCGGAAATGAATACAAACTTTGTAAACACAATCAAAGAAAAGAATAGTTTGATAAACAAATGCTTCATATTAAGTCAAATGATTGAATTACAAAGCAAATGATTACAAGCATGCTTACAATACTAAACTCCCCCTCAGCCTGATGCTCCAAGGTTGGTTGCACAAGATGAAAGGATTAGACATGAGAAGAAGAACTTGCTCAGTCAATCAAATGTAACAGTACAGAGTACTGTTACATTTATAGGTCGTCCAATCCACTGGGCATCTCAGCTGACGTCACCATGAAAGTGACATCTAACAAACTAACAAACTCTATCTACTGATCTATATAACTAATGCTTTACTAACTACTGATGTTGCATTACATTACACAAGATGAATAAAACTGTTGCTGAATCCTTCCACTGTTGTAAACCCAGCAGTACTTGTCATGATCAGCAGTGCTTGACTCAAGGCGGTAGATTGGGCAGCAGGGCTTTAGTCTTCATCAGTTTTTTATCAGATCAGCAGTTTCCAGTGTCAGAAGTTGTTGATAAAGGCAGTACTTTGGAGTATATCAGATGTTGGAGTCACAGTCAAGGGGGAAGCTTATAGTAAACAGCTGCTTATGGTGAATCCATTTTTGTGATCCGGTTTTGGCTTTCATTATCTGTTCCTCTGGTAGGGTTCAATCCCAACAATCTCCCCCTGGAACAGATAATGCCAAAACCCTTCATTATTCAGGATTTTTATTTCTCATCAAAAGTTCCCTAGCTTGTCTTTTAGATTCTACTTCAAAGGCCTTGGAACTTGAGTCATCCTCATCCCTGCACAGTGAAAGCTCAAGGAGATCCTGCAAATCTTCAACACTAAGGCCTAGTGCTTCTTTCCTTGATATATACTTCACTTCGCCATTGGATCTGACCAAGGTCAATACGTGGGTCTTTTGATCAGACATCCACATTAGTACTTTTAATCCTAATGGGTTTCTTGGGAGAGATTATTTCCTGATGAGTTTGGAGATGTTAGCCTTGTGAAAAGTTGTAAGCTATCAGACATTTGTTTGAGGGCCTTCTTAATGACATCATTTGCTGCAGCTACATCTTCTGCAGTTTCCTTTTCAATTTGCTCTTGTCTCTTTTGTTGATCTGGCTCAATGTCTGATATTTCTGAAGTGCTTGGTGATGCAGGCTTGGTTAATACCTTTTTGAAAAGGTTTTGAAGTTTTACTGAGCTCTCTTCTTTTAGACCCATTTTCTTGATGGTTTCTGTGAAGTACTCAGCTTCCTTTTTCCTTTACTTCTTCACTAGACAATTGTTTTCCTTCTTCTTGGTTTGACACAAGAATAGGATTATTTGCTGATGTGAACAGTGTTTTGAGATTTTCAATCTGTTGTTCAAGCTTTTTGTAGTCAGGCTTCTTTGAAGTGTCTGAGACAGTTATCCTTCTTTTCTTAAGCCTTTCATAAGCTTCATCAGTATGCTGCTTTGACCATTTTGCTATGGCAGTGGCAGTGTCCACCTTTGCATCCACCAGCTCCTGTTTCTTTCTCTTGTACTCAGATGTTAGGTCAGCAATGAGCTTTTTGTATTTGTTCCAATTTGGAGCAGTCTTCTTCTTTCTAGGATCGTTTTTGATTCTATCAATCCTATCTGCCTCATGCTTTAAAGAAACTATTGGCCATTCTTCAAACTGTTTTTCTTCAGCATGATAGAATTTTTCTTTCATGATATAAGCAAGATATTCTTTTCTTAATTTATTTCATTGATCAGCCTTTTCTTTGCTTAGTTCTTGTGCAAAATCTTCCATCTGCTTAACTTTTGAGAGCAAGAATTTCAATTTTTCAGAGATGGCTTCATCACTTTGACCTTCACATTCAATCTTGGCTCTTATCTTAGCCTGCCTTGCTTTAAGCTCAAGATATTCATCTATATCTTCTGGGACTATGAAGCCTATGAGTAAAGGGAATCTTCTGTTTGAAGGATCATCTTCAGTGTAAAATTGTCTCATCTCATTTTTCACAGCTTCCAGTTCCATCGGATATTTTGCAGCATTTGGATCATATTTGTCCTCATTTGCCTGAGTAATTTTTCTCTTTTTGGTGTAAAGCTTTGTGGATGAAATGGATTTTGGTTGTGATGTAGGAATGGTGAGAGCAATGGTGGATGGTTGACTGACAGTGGTTGAAACAACTGGTGTTCCAACCGTTGTTGTCATTACAACTACTGATATGTTAGAAGATGTCTTCTGCTTTTGAGCAGGGGTTGTAATGGCAGTGGTTTGAGTGGTGATGAGTGATTGACTAACAGTAGTTGAAACAATTGGTGTTTCAACCACTGTTGTTATTACAGCAGATGTTGTAACATCTGCTGTCTTCTGCTTTTGGCAGGAGGTGATGGTGGGGTGGCTGTTTTTTATGGTGAATTTGATTTTGGTGCTGTAATCACAGATGATGATGATGGTGTAGCAGTGGTTGTGGTGGTGTGTGGTGATGTAGTGTGTGTTGATACAACAGCTTTAGTTTGGCTATTCTTTTCTAGCTCAATGTAAATGCCATCATCCATTCCTTTCTTCTTCCACTTGATCTTCTCCCCCTTTTTGGCATTATCTGGGAAGGGTTCATTCATGAAGAGGACAGTGGGAGGAATTTTTCCAGAGGCACTTTGGATATGAGCTTTGATAGCTTTGATGTCTGCCTGAGTATCTTTGAACCTTGATTCCACCATGTTTGTCAGCTTTTGTACATGTATAGCATGCTGCTGATCAGCCATCTGTTTTTGTCTTTCCAGCAGTGGTTGGAACATGTTCCATAGCTCATTTGCAGCAGGTGCAAGTTGTGCAGGTGCTTGAGCTGGAGCAACAGCGGATTGTGCTTTTTGAGCTTTTAATAGCTGCTGCACCATATCCTTTATCTCAACAACTGAGTTTTCCAGATTTTCAACTCTCCCCGTCAATTCCTGATATTTTGAATCATCACCCGAGTTACTGGGATCATCTGAATCCCCACCAGCAGTGGTTTTACCAATGTAAGACTTAGGAACTGAATCCCGAAATTCATTCATTGATGCCCCTTGTTCTTGGTACTGGGGACTTCTTCCTTCAGCACTTGTTAACCTTGTAAAGGTACCAGTGGGCATAACAAACTCACTGGTGGTTCTCAGAGGTGCTATTGAAGAAATTGTCTTCAAGGGAGTCTTATGAATGTAACCACTGTCCAAATGTAAACCAGTGGGTTCAACATTTGTAGTGGCTGCTCCACTTGAAATACTGACAGGAATTACTTGTAACTCCTGTAGTGTAACCTCCTCAGTTGTTGCTAGGATAGCAGAGATATCAGCATCAGACCCAGTCACTTGTGGGAGTATACTCTCAGTGGTAGGTGTTTGAGAGGAACTGGTTTGTGTCTGAGTAATACCAACTGCATGCAACAAAGGTATAATGGATGGTGGTAATGTGGGGGTGAAGGTAAGGGAGTTGAAAGAGACATGTCCTTGGGATCAGGACTGTGGAAGATGGATCCGAGTGGGTCCAGAGCTTCATATTGTGGGGTCCCTGTGTTTACAACCTGATCCTTTTGTGAGGATGCAGGAGGAGTTTGAGGCAAGGGTGGAGATCTTTCTTCCATCTGCTGTGAGGAAGTAACAGTAGTGGTTATTGGTGACATTTATGTTGTCACTGGCAGTGACTCTGGGATCTCATCTTCCAGAGGTGCCTTTGTTTTGGGTTTGGGGGGCTTTCTGGATGTTTACTTTTTGGTCTTTTTGGTGGTGGCAGGTGTGGGTTTCAAAACAGTGGGTGTGCTGCTTTGATCACCTGTAGCAGTGGGCTCAGCAGCCGACACCTGAGGAGCAGTTTCATTTGCTAAATTCTGCTCAGGTACCTCTGCTTTTGTTTTTATAGGTGCCAACATTCTAGAGAATGTTTTAGGCGTTAAACCATTTATTTTAAACTGAGTACCTTGTTTGGGCAATTCTGCATCTCCTTTTTCAAATTTTTGTTCAAAATAATAGCTTAGAAACCTTGGGAAGAGCATAAATGCTTTGCTATCAACGTTTTTTACCAAATCATCAAAAATCTCCTGAGAATAATTAAAATTTTCATTATTTAAGATAGCATATCCCAGGCATTGAATCTTTGATGGTATTTCGTTAAAAGCAGTTGTTTTATTAGAAACACACATCAAAAGAGTGTGAAATAAAAACCTGGGTGCAGAGGAAAAAAAACCTTTTTGTAAGGTATCTCTTTTCGATTGGTCTGCATACCCTCTATTCACGAAATCATTTTTCAACTCGGTTTTAGAGAATGAAGTTTTACCTTTTAGATCATCGAGTTTAAATACTTCTGAAATGGATTGTGGAGAAATTTGAATCTTTTTACCCTGTATTGAGGAGTTGATGGCTGTGACAGTGTCTCCTTGTTTTTCAAGGGTAGCATTGTTCCAGAACTCTCTCTGTGTTTGTAGATAAATGGGAGCGTCTGCTGTCAACAAAGTTTTGTACTTTGACGCAGATAAAGTGTCAATGATGGAGTCGAAGGTATTGGTTGTTGTGGGTTTTGTGAGTATACCCAAATAGTTGTGAGCGGATTTGTAGCGAATTTCTGTGGTTTCAGCGGCCATTTGACTGGCGTCTGTGGGAGCAGAGGAAGAAGATGATTTTGATTTCGATTTTGATTTCGTCATTTTTGATGAAGAAGATCGAAGAATGTTTTGGAGTTATGAGTGGGAAACTGCTTTGTGAAAAGAATGTTTGGAATTCAATTCGACAGTGAAACCTTGTTTGGGGTTTTAATCAGGGTTTTATTTAGGGAAAAAGTAAATACTAACGTGGCAGCGGTTATAATGATCCGACGACTAAAAAACTGACCATGTGTCAACCCCTGATGAAAGAGTAAATAATGGAGGACAGTTGTTTTGAGAGCCATTGATGGATCAACCATCAGTAGTTACAACGGTAACAAATGAAACAGTGGATATTTTTACTATCAGTGGATAGCATATCAGTGGATAGAATACTGATGTTATACAGTAGTACTTTATTAAGAAATTGATGGAGCAGGGGTTGACTTTCAGCAGTGGACAAACTTTAGAAAGCAGATGTTTGAGGCACAACAGTAGTTAAGGAAAAACAGTGGTAGAAAACAAAATGAAGACCATTAGTATAACAACTGTTAGTGCAGCAGTGTTTGAACTTTTGACAGATAAAATTTGAGCATCTGCTTGTTCAGATGTGGGGATTGATTTGTCTTGTGTAAACTCAATATCATGTCCAACATCTGTTATTCTGCAGAAATGCTATACTCAACAATTTACATTTTGGATGCAAATTATCAAGATTAATTTGTCAGCAGCTTTTCTAGGAGATTATGTTCTAGGTTTACCACATGTTCACTATTTCCTGACAGTGGTTTAGCATCCCATATGATGAAAACTTCTTTACTAAGGCAACTCATTTTGTGTCTAATTATTTGAACTAGAACATGAGTGTCTCGGTAGTTTTAAAATTAATTTGCAATCAATTTTTCTGTGATAAACAAACTTGAGCTTAATGTGACCTTGACATGTACACCATTTCCTTTTGATCAGTTTTAGGAATAGTAATTTCACAAAAAAATAAGGAAATTACATCTTGACCAGAGATGAACTTTTTACTATAAAAAACGAGTAAAAGTACAAAATATATTACATAAAAAATAATATATCTGGTTTTATCTGAGAAAAACGCCTTTAAAAAAATAAAGGTTATTTTGAAAAAAAAATCAAAAAGATCTGGTAACTTTCCAAATAAGCTCATGATCACATCATTCTCAAGTTATTATGACCACTGTTTAGGATCATTTTCTTGTCAATTGATTGTAAATTCTCCTTTTAAGGTCAATCACTGGAGATACCATTGTTACCTGAACTTTTCCTGAATTAATGAATGCACACAGTTGCGTGATGACCATTGTTTACCCAACTTTGGACTCATAAGTGTTTTATGTTTATACTCTTTTCTTTTGGCTTCAAAAGTTTTGAGATAAACACACTTTTGAGTTTTGTTCATTTTCTTCTTCCCTTTTTACCCTTCCCATTCATAAGTACAGAAATACTCACTGGGAGATTTTATTGAGGAAAAGCTAAATCCAGAATCATTTTGTAGTAATGTTTTGAGAGATCTGTCCATATTTATACATGTTTTATTACCAATTCTCACATTAGACCCCTGATTTTCTTAATGTGTTTTGACAGGGTTGATTTGGTCCTTTTGAGGATTCTCAACCTGCCTTTTAACACATAAGATTTCGTGACTAAAGTTTTATTTCCCTCTTTCTACGTTAGCAAAACACTAATGTTTCTATGAACATAGGTTTCGTTAATCTGCGGTTTATACTTTAGTATAAAATATGATGAAATCATCACAAATTTCATATCAACAGTTGAGATCAATTTTGAAATGAAGATAGTCATACCATAGTTACCAGTTGTGTTTTCAGATCTAAAAACTATGGGTGATTTGTGCATGACATCACTTGTTGTTTGAAATTTGTGAATCTTATGACATGTTGGTTGTTTTACAGAGTTTTAGAATAGTCACTTTGAACATGATTTCTTATTGCTCTGTTTTTCAACTAACTACGACCAACTTTAGTATCAATGAATTGTGAGCTGAACTGTTATGTCAAATTGATTGTTAGATCGAATTTGACTCTTCTTGCTCTGATACCAATTGTTAGGATCGAGGCTCTCATGATTGTGTTTGTTTGTATAATTCGTACATTCAGAGAATATGAAATAATGTAAAGTGCAGCGGAAATGAATACAAACTTTGTAAACATAATCAAAGAAGAGAATAGTTTGATAAACAAATGCTTCATATTAAGTCAAATGATTGAATTACAAAGCAAATGATTACAAGCATGCTTACAATACTAAACTCCCCCTCAACCTGATGCTCCAAGGTTGGTTGCACAAGATGAAAGGATTAGACATTAGAAAAAGAACTTGCTCACTCAATCAAATGTAACAGTACAGAGTACTGTTACATTTATAGGCAGTCCAATCCACTGGGCATCTCAGCTGACGTCACCATGAAAGTGACATCTAACAAACTAACAAACCCTATCTACTGATCTATATAACTACTGCTTTACTAACTACTGATGTTGCATTACATTACACAAGATGAATAAAACTGCTGCTGCATCCTTCCACTGTTGTGAACCCAGCAGTACTTGTCATGATCAGCAGTGCTTGACTCAAGGCAGTAGATTGGGCAGCAGGGCTTTAGTCTTCATCAGTTTTTGATCAGATCAGCAGTTTCCAGTGTCAGCAGTTGTTGATAAAGGCAGTACTTTGGAGTATATCAGATGTTGGAGTCACAGTCAATGGGAAAGCTTATAGTAAACAGCTGCTTATTGTGAATCCATTTTTGTGATCCGGTTTTGGCTTTCATTATATGTTCCTCTGGTAGGGTTCAATCCCAACATTCGTCTTCCATGACATATTTCCCACTAAGTGTAAGATCCGCAAGAAACGGTATCTCATCACTGACTTTTTGAAAATCATCAAGAGTCAAATTCAAGCCAACCGACCTATAAAAAACATACTCCGGAAATTACCGGTAAGAATGATATAGATGTATTTTATCTTTTTATACATTAGTTGGGTTGCAGATCCGTAAAGGGTTAGGGGTGGTGGGTGTGACGTGGTGGTGGCCCGACTGGTGAACGGTGGCTGGAGTGGTTGCGTCAGTATGTGGTGGTGGTGGCGGCAGGATGAGGTGGCGGTGGCAAGATGTGGTGTTAGGGTGTTAGGGTTAGGAAATTGGAGAAGATGAAGTGTATATGCAATTTTTTGGTTTTATTTATTAAACATTTAACTAAAAACATGAATTGACCAAAACACCCTTAAGTGAATAAACTTAACTAAAATTTTTAACCTAGTTAGTACTAAAGGACGTAATGTGTAACGAGTTTTGCAAATAAAGGACTGTGACTGTAATTATTGAAGTTAAAGGCTATCCGTTGCAATCTGGTACAAACATAAAGGACAAAAAGTGTAATTTACCCTTTTATGTTTAGCAGCAAGCCAGCAAGAGAAATAATCTTAGAACTTAAATGAAATGTTAAGTCATTTTTATTTTATTTAGTGTTCGTTATTGAGGCCTGGTTGAAAAAAAACTCTGAGCGATGTAAGAAATCGAAGAGATTAGCACAATTGTATAACTTCAGAATCTTACGCTTTATACATAACCGTCGATCATTTGACTATTTAATATTTGAAATCAGTTTTTTGGTGAGTTTAAATCGGATTTAACATGATATGATAAAAACTAGTACTATTTTTATCATACGTTGTGTATCGGATACAAGTAACGAATACCTATAAGATGTAAAATTGCGAGTAAAGAAACTCAAGGGGTAAGTGTCTATATGTATATATAAATTTCTATAAATCAGTTGAACAAAACCTGGTGCTATAGATACGATTAATTAAAAAAATAAGATTAATTAATTTCTTCAGTTTCTTAGTTGTTAACAGTTTTAAACAGTTTCTTTAGTGATTATATAAGTTAAAAATATCAATATATTAATAAACGAGCCAATGTGATATTTTTAACCGTAAAATAAATATCCAAGATTCCTTGATAATTTTTGCAGCCTTTTGATTGATTGTCGTCTTGCTGATTAAATTATTAACTAGGATTGCGACCCGCCGCAATGCGGCAGGGATTATTTAGTTATAACTAAGTCGATCTAAGACCCGCACGTTATGTTAAACTTGTCAAATGGGGAAAAAATAGACGATGTAAAAACGTTCACCCACACGCACGTTGCGTCGTGTTAACTCGCAAAATTTAGAACGAAACGTAAAAACGTTAAACCAAAGACGCACGTTGCGATGTGTTAAGTCACAAAATTTAGAACCAATCATAAAGCGAAAAATTTGCGGAAAATGAAAACTATAAAGGATCAAAGTTGAAAGTAAAAAAGGTTATGAGAATAGATTTCAAAAGATAAAAAGTTTTGGGTTAAAAGTAGAAAAACAAATAGTTTTGGATTAAAAGTAATTTATGAAATACTTTTGGGTGAAAAGTAAAAAAATCATTTTTTTTGGAAAACCCTCAAAGCCAACATTACGACAACCATATGCATAACCATCATCGACCATCAACATTGACTCGACCTAGGATATGCGTGTTGCGACGAACTTGTCAAACATGGGAAAATAGAGGTAAAAACGTTGAACCATACATGCACGTTGCGTCGTATTAACTCGAAAAATTTAGAACTATACGTAAAACGAAAATTTGCGAAAGATGAAAACTATAAGTGACAAAAGTGTGAAGTTAAATTGCAAATAATGAAAATTTTTGGGTTAAAGTTAAAAAACAAATTATGTAGGGTTAAAATTAAAAAAGGTAAAAACCTTTGGGTTAAAAGTAAAAATCAAGTTTTTTTTTCGAAAAATGCCCAAAGCACAATGTACAACTCATGATGCACATATAACTTGCTAATTTATATATGGAATAATAAACCCTCATTATTTTCAAGATAAAGATTTGGGTACATTAATTTATTAGATATTGTCAATTTAGTTGCATAGTTTATTAAACTTTTGTCGTTTACAAAATATTAATAATCAACGACGTTAACTTTAGAGAAGTTAGCTGGAAACACCGCAAAATATTTGTCAAGCAAAACAAGACCAATTTGTGTTTCTCTTTGTCGCTATCTTAATTTGTTTAACAAAAATCATTGATTCTTCTTTTGTTTGTAACCAATTTTCAAAATAAATGTTTAAGGAGAAACAAGGCCGTGATTTGTTATGTCTTACTCTTTAAACACTTTAATTTATTCACACTAGTTAATGAATGGAAAGTGAAAATCCTTAAATATAAAGAATTGGATTGAAAAAAAAAATCAAATTCTAATTTCTTCATTAACGCTTACAATGCCACTGTTACAACGTCATGCCTGTTTCTAATTACGTTGACATAAGATTTGAAATGATTATGTTCGTTTATATCTATACCTTTCTAAGAAGTGCCCATCCGGATACCCAAATCAAAGTCAAGAAGTCCTAGCTTGTATATCGAAAATATTGGTTTATACGATGAACCAGATATTTACAAATGATATTAGAGGCAACCATTTGCCATTCCGGATAGTGAGACAAACCTTATCAAAGATGATAAGTACTGAGGATGTTTGGGACACCTTAGGTGAACCCCACGTCTCCTTTCATTTGGATGATTAGCAACCCTCATCAAGATGTTGATTCAATAATGAGAGCGTTTGTAACACTCTAGTCAATTTAATGTTGACTATGGACAAGAGGGAATAGAAGTTCGTAAGACTTGTTTGACTTTAAATATTATTAACATGTTTTGAATGCATTGTTTGTTATTCTTTAAAAGATAAAGAGTTTACAGTTAAACGTGTTTCAGTGGGAATAATCAAATGATAAAAATGATAATGATCTTCTAAGAAAATTTTTATAACACTCAAGTAGATAAAACGAAGAATATTGATAAATATGGAATATTGAATTGTTGTAATTGATTAGTTTTTACTTTTTACCATCTATTGAGAATATTTGAAGAATTCATGTGGAAATCAAGCAGTTGAATTTAAATAATGCATGCATTGTTAACCGGTCTTTATCATATTGGAAACTCGAAACCGATCTGAATATTATAATTTTATGTGCACATGCGGACAAAAGACTAATCCTTAATTTCCACATTTAAAAATAATTTTGATATTTGAATAATGGACTTTGATGAGAATTAAGATGTTTGAAATGGAAAATCAGGTGGAGTGCATTGCATACCTCCAAAAATCGTCTATTCAGATAATGAGGCAAGAAGATTAAAATGAAACACGTAACTTTTTGATGCTAGGTAGTAGGTAAAACACAAATACACAATAAGTTGATATTTGAATACTTTTTTGTTCCTTTAGTCATGTTTCTATATTATTTTTTTTTTAATATTTCTAGAGTAAATTACAAAACTCGTCCTTTATTTTGACACCAAATTGTAAAGTGTGTCATTTGTCTTCAAAAAATATAAAAAACGTACTCGACGTTTGCAAACTCTTGCACATTTTGTCTTTTAGTCCTAACTCTGTTATTTTTATGGTTAAATCTGACCAAATAGAACCCCACATAAGACTAGTCTCGTTCACAACCCAATACAACCCAACTTTTAATATAAAACTAATTTCCCTATCTTCCACCTACACAACCTAACCCAACCTAACACAACTTATTTTTTTTACACAACTTCACAACCTAACCCAACCCTTAAGTTTTAATAAAATATATATATGTATATATATATATATATATATAGGGTAGTGATAGTGTACAAAGTGTCTAAAGTGTGAGAAGTGTAAGAAGAGTTTTAAACCATTAGATCTTCGATCTAATGGTTGAGATCAATAGAGACAAATTATAAATTGTGTTTTAATTATTTGGACTGATTTGAAAATTGTAGGGGTAATTGTGTCTTTGTATATGTTTTAAATTAGGTAACATCTCCTAAATTCTAGCAATTTACTCCTAAATTCTAGCGATTTAATTTTAAACTTATTCTAAAATCTGGACATTCTAAAAAATTCAGAAATATGTAACTTCTACAAGAAATATATAACACTATATATCCATCATATAACACCATATAACACCGTGTAACACTATGTAACACTATATAACACCATATAACACTATGTAACACTATATAACAATATATAACACTATACATCTATCATAGACATGCTATCAGAAAAATATAACACTATATGATACCATACAACACCATATAACACTATATAAGACTATACATCCATCATATAACACTATGTAACACCAAAAAACACTATATAACACCAGATAACACCATGTAACACTATATAACACTATATAAAAATATATAACATTATATAGTTCTGAATGGTGGTTGTAGTGTTATATATAATGTTGTAGTATTATATAGAGTTATAAAAGGGTTATATGGTGTTATATGCTCTTCGTAGTGTTTTATAGAGATTAGTTCTTAATTCGTATTCCTATAATTAAGGGTGGCGGTTATGGAAGGTTTATCAATTAATTAAATCAATAAGAAAATTACTTGTTTACCCTTTTAAATTAATTTAGATTGAGGACAATGTCATCTCCACAATATTTCTCACATATCTCACACTTTTGAATTAATGTACAGGATCTTCAATCTATATATATGATTATATTTTATTGTATTAAAAATAATAATATTAACAATATTCACTTTTATTTCAAAAAATTTTACGGTATTTATTTTAAGAATAAAAATAAAGTGTATTTAAATCATTTATATTTATAAAGTGTATTTAAATCATATTTATATTAAATAAATGTTTTTTAAACGAACTCTGTTTTCAAAAAAATTTATACCGGCATGTTCACAAAAAAAAAAAAAAATTAAGAAATACAATGTATCTAGTTTTATTTTTAAGTTTAAATAAGACAAGTTATTTGAGTAATTTATTCATTTGAGGAAAAAGTAGTTTAGATGATAAACGAAAAAGAAATAAAAAATAGTGCACCAACCAAAGTTGGACTAGTGGCAAAAAAAATATGAGCACATTTTGAAATTCTTTGGTCATGACCAGGGGCGGATCTATAGGGTGGTGAGGGGTTGCCCGGGATACCCCTCAACTTTCTTTGCAAAGTGCAATTTTTCTTTTATTATCCGTTTTATTTTTCTGGGATACCCCTAGGCAAATGTTAGGATACCCCTAAGTATAAATGGAAAAAAAGAAAGAAATGAAATTTTAGATTTGACGGAAACGAAAATTTCCGGTGCAAGACTTGCAGGCGGCACTTCTTGAAGAAGAAGATGAACTTATATTATTAAAACCTATATAAATTAGCAAACTTTTTGTGTATAAGGACTTGTAAGTTGTGCTTTGGGTGTTTTTCAAAAAAAAAAAAACTTGATTTTTTGGTTTTAACCCAAAGGTTTGTACATTTTCCAATTTTAACCCTACATAATTTCTTTTTTTAACTTTAACCCAAAACTTTTCATTATTTGCAATTTAACTTCACAACTTTTATCACTTATACTTTTCATCTTTCGCAAATTTTCGTTTTACGTATAGTTCTAAAATTTTCGAGTTAATACGACGCAACGTGCATGTGTGGTTCAACGTTTTTACTTCTATTTTTCCATGTTTGACAGGTTCGTCGCAATACGCATATTATAGGTCGAGTCAGTGTTGGTTGTCGATGACGGTTGTGTGACATTAGTACTATTTGACACCGTTTTACGCCCCGCCGCAACGCGGGGTGTGCTTTGGGGATTTTTCAAAGAAAAAATTGTTATGCATATGGTTGTCGTAACGTTGGCTTTGGGGGTTTTCCAAAAAAAATTGATTTTTTTTACTTTTCACCCAAAAGTATTTCATAAATTACTTTTAATCCAAAACTATTTGTTTTTTACTTTTAACCCAAAACTTTTTATCTTTTACAATCTATCCTCATAACTTTTTTTACTTTCAACTTTGGTCCTTTATAGTTTTTATTTTCCGCAAATTTTGCGCTCTATGCTCGGTTCTAAATTTTGTGACTTAACACATCACAGCGTGCGTCTTTGGCTTAACGTTTTTACGTTTCGTTCTAAATTTTACGAGTTAACACGACGCAACGTGCGTGTGTGGGTGAACGTTTTTACATCGTCCATTTTTACCCCGTTTGACAGGTTTAACACAGCGTGTGGGTCGTATATCGACTTAGTTATAAATAAAGCATCCCCGCCGCATTGCGGCGGGTCGTAATCCTAGTTAATATAATATAATAAAATAATATGGCATTGGGAATGAAAAGCCCTATTCTGCAAAGATCAAAAGTTAAATTTAATTTGGAGTGAATTGCAAGGATTGTCCTTTATCTTTATACCTATTTGCAGGCGTTGTCCTTTATGTTTAATATTGACGAGCTTTGTACTTTATGTATTCAAATCATACACGTTTTGTCCTTTAGCCCTAACCCAGTTAGATTTTTCTGTCAAATCTGGTCATGTGCAATGCACATGAAGGTAAAATTGTCTTTTCACCCTATTCTTTAAAAATACATAAAAAAGAAAAAAAATATTATATATCATAACAAAACCCTCTTCTTCCCCAACTCAATCCCATTTCAAAACCCTAATTTCTCTTCAACAACCTGCAACAATTTTAAACTGTGAAATATAACCCGTACTCGAACCGTGACCCAACGTGAACCAAGCTAAAACCCGAATCAAAACTCGAATCACCCGTAATTGAACTGGGCTTGAACCGAAGTTAAAACTCATACCCGAACGAAACCAGATCTGATCCGAATCGAGACGTCACCCAAAAACCCAAAACCCGTCTCGAACCGAATCACCTCCACTGTCCCCGTCGCCCACTGTCGCAGACGACGACGACGCAGCCGCCGTCGTCACCACCATCATCGATCATCATCAACAGCAACATCACTATCATCATCATAATTTTTCAAAAAACAAGTGGCTAGGATTAGGATTTATGGTCATGTGGTGTAATTCTTTTCATTCTTATGGTTAGATATCTTCCTTTTGAAGATGCAAACCTTACGGCCCTATACAAGAAGGTATAAATTCAAATGAGCTGTTTGCTTGCAGATACTTAAGGCTGACTTCACATGTCCTCCATGGTTCTCCTCAAGTGCAAAGAAGCTAATTAAAAGGATTCTGGATCCTAATCCTGTGACGGTATGTTTTTCTGTTCTTGCTTTAAACCTTGCTTTAATCCTTTTAAATCAATTGTGAAAGAGAGAGAGTTGAGATATGATATATAATATTTTTTTATGTATTTTTAAAGAATAGGGTGAAAAGACAATTTTACCCTCATGTGCATTGCACATGATCAGATTTGACAGAAAATCTAACTGGATTAGGGCTAAAGGACAAAACGTGTATGATTTGAAAACATAAAGTACAAAACTCATCAATTTTAAACATAAAGGACAGCGCCTGCAAATATGTATAAAGATAAAGGACAATCCTTGCAATTCACTCTTTAATTAATATTCTATCATTTAGTTTAGTTAATTGATTGTAAACTACTTTTTTTCACGTTGTTTATTTATTATTTTACATGTTCATTAATAATTTCGTTTTTTAATACTTTTACTATACACACGTATTTAACCTAAATAATACATAATTTTAATTATATCTTATTTTAAAAAATCATATTATAATTTATAAATATTATTACTAATTATTTAATATTTTTATTCAACTCGTTTAATACACAGATCTATAACCTAGTAATTATATATATAGGGAAAGGGTAAAATTTGAGTTGTGAGAACCATCAGAACTAGGTCTTCCAAAATGTTTTTTGAAAAAAAAAATTCTCAAAAATCTTTAAAAAAATCACTTGTTCCAACGAAAAAAATGTCGAATGCAAAAATTTACATTAGGTGTAAAAAAAATTTCATCGCCGTAACAAAATTTACATTAAACATAAACAAAACTTACATCAGACGTAACTACTGATTCGGCAATTTTTTTTTGTTTTATTTTTTTTTTGTTTTGCTTTACAAATGTGTTTTTAATATTTTCATCTACGTTTGTGCAAAAAAATTGTGACCCAACTCACACGGGAAGTAGGAGTTCTCATGATTTTCACAACTCATGGTGGTTCTTAATTGAACCGAAGCCTATATATATATATAATCTAAGGGCCCAATTTAATTAGCCGCACAGGACCCTTTAGGGGCCATCGAATTCTTAGGAATGGGTCTAGATAAAAAAAAATTTGGATACCCCTGAATATTTCTTCTAGTTCTGCCACTGGTCATGACCTAGGTCGTTTGAACGACCAGGTTGCCAACTTTTTTTTCTTTTTTATTTTGTTTATTATATTGAAATCAATACATGTTTGACATGTGACAATCCAACTTATATTAGGCTGCCAATGTGAGTAGTCTAAGGGTATTTTGGTTATTTTACTCTAAATAAAATAATTATATTTAAAAAATATTATATATACACACACAGAGACAACACAATTATCCACCACCACTCCTTTTTATTGCCACCACCATTCCCACCTCAACCACCATCCACCGTCGCCCTTAACCACCACCACCACCACTCCCACCTCAACCATCGGTGATACCACCCACCTGCCACCACCTACACACTCCACACACCACTTATCACCATCAACATCTGCCCACACCACCACTCGACCACCACCACCCACCTACCCCACACCCCATCTTCCACAAACACGCACAACCACCACCGTACCAAGCATGACGGCTTTTGGATCTTGATATTCATGTTTTAGTGATTTTTCGGTATCGAAATTAGATGAGGAAGAAGCGGTGGTTGTTGAAGATAGCGCTGGAGGTTCTGCGGTGGTTGGAAAACTAAAATCGCCGGCGAAAACGAATGATTGAGAGATGTCAGAGGGACAGACAATAAACCGCCTCTGGTGAAGTAACCGCCGGAAATAACACTCACTAAAAGCAAATCATCAGACATATACGAGTATAATAAAAATAATAATAAAACGTAAATACGAGGCAACAATTTCGAAATCTGTAACCAAACACCTTAAATCAACACTACCTTATCTCAAATTCATCAAATTCACCAAATAATCGTGGCATGTTAGCTTCCTCAAACGCTTTCCATGGCATCTCGCGCTACCACATTCCTTCATCATTCGATTGTCCCTACAAAAACCCTAACAAATCTCAACGTCCATAATCAACAAATGGGTCCCCCCCCCCCCGACCATTTGCCGGAAAACCGGTTTTTCGGCATTATTATTGACTCCCAGAGTTCATTACAGAGTTGTTATTTTCAATGAATGTACTTAGAAACCCTATACGCACTATCGATGTTATTATTGTGCAGCTTTTTGAGATCACAAAGTTTAACTAATTGGTGGAATCTTTTGATCTCTTCGTCCCGTAACTGTTTAAAGAGAATGTGTTGGAATAGTGACTAAGATCGTGATTTAGGGCTGAGATTTGTGGTTTTTGCGTTTTGTATGCACGTTTTCTCTTCATCTTTTTCATTTGTAAGAAAGTCTTCGCAGTCAATTATTTACGATTGCTTATTAATTTCAGAGTGGCGCGTGGATTACGGTGTGAATTTGTTATTCAATTTTGGAATTAAGATTTGGAAGTCGGGGTGAAGTTTTTGAACGAGACAGAACGTTTACACATTAGAAAAATTGAATTGAACATTGGGGTTTGATTGAAATCCTTTGCGAATTAGGGTTAAAGGATAGGAGATAAGGGTCAATTTGGAGGGAATTGGAAGAGGGTGTGTGGATGGTGAGAGCATTGATTAGACGTGATTGTTTTCTGTGGAAAAATTGTCATAAGATACATGCTTCATTCTTGATAAGTCACGTTGTTTGAAATCACATTGAAATGAATCGACGTGATGACTCGATGGTAAGTGCCCTTGAAACAACTAATACAGCCTTTCATAAAACAGAGTCACGTTGGCTGGAATCATATTGAAATGAACCAACGTGATGGTTTGGTGATAACTGCCCGTTAAAAAGTCAAACGTCAAACTTTTGAACATGAGGGATGAGTGGTCTTCAACTTTGACCATGTCCGTATGGACATTAACCATTTCTTTATTCTGTCTATCATATGTCACCAAACAAACATACTTTAAATACATACTCAAGCCGCAAATGCAAATTCTATTATCACTTTTATATACTTTAAACTACTTGAAAGTTATTATTTTTTTCTAACTTAATCTGCAGGGCTGACCTTGAGAATTCATGTACCCTGTTCGAGACTGAAAAAACGTGTCATTAGGCCTTAACGAAATTGAGTATTTGGCTCATTAAAGGTTTAAACCTAATGGCAATGGGCTAATAAATAATCTAAACCATAAAAATAGTTTTGTAAGTGGATCAATGTTGGTGTTTGTATGAGTATACTCTATGAATTTATTTACTTTTACATTTACATATCGGATTTTTTATAAAATAGCGTGCCCTTCGAGTATCGGGTCCTGGCCGGTAGTCCTCCTCGCCCACCCTAAACGCCGGCATGTTAATCTGGATCATATGAAACTTCTGGTATGATAATATTCTTGATCATAAAATCAAATAAACATATTAGTGATCCTTGAACTGAGCGAGTTTTACCTCACCGCACTGTCGTGTCTTCGGGCGAGCGTTCACGGGCTTCGGCCCTAGGTTAGGGTTTTTCCTGATTCGGATGCGAGTGTATCCCGATGTGATGAATTTCGCCAGTATCCCATTTAAAGGATTTGTTGGCCGTTCATAAAAAATATAATCACCGGTTACACACTAGCATGCTTATGGATAACATTGAATAACAATTATCCTATATATTAATAATACAACTTTATGAATAGTACTTTTTATATGATAATAATATATACATTTTTTTTTTACTTTTTAAGTTGGATAAACCCGGTGTCAACCGGCACTGGTACGCTCCGGTTTGGTACCATTAGTGCATTTTATATTATAATAACTTTTAAATTTGTATCACGGGTCGGGATAAGCTTGGTGTCAACCGATACTGGTATCGAAAAT
Organism: Helianthus annuus; assembly: GCF_002127325.2. Classification (NCBI taxonomy): domain Eukaryota; kingdom Viridiplantae; phylum Streptophyta; class Magnoliopsida; order Asterales; family Asteraceae; genus Helianthus; species Helianthus annuus. The sequence continues at coordinate 169,597,000 of NC_035446.2, forward strand.
ACATGTACGCTTCAGTTCGGTATTGGTACATGAAGGTAAAAACCGTCACCATCCTGGTACGGAAAACGTCGAAAGTCGGTACCGAATTGATATTGAAAATCTTTTAGTTTGGGAAATCCGGTACTGCTACCCGGTACAATTTGCTCATCCCTGATCACGGGCAACGTACGAACAACAACACTATCGTACAACTTTTTTTTGTTGATTTTCTTCAACTTTTAATAATTTTTTTAGTTTCAAGGGTAAGGATGAGCTCAGTGCCAACCGATACTGAATTGACACTTTTTATATTATAATCATATATACATTTTTCTCTTTACTGGTATCGATGATACTGGTACGCTCCGGTTTGGTATCATTAGTGCATTTTATATTATAATAACTTTTAAATTTGTATCATGGGTCGGGATAAGCTTGGTGTCAACCGGTACTGGTATTGAAAATACAGGTACGCTTCGGTTCGGTTCGGTATCGGTACATGAAGGTAAAAACCGTCACCAGCCTGGTACAGAAAACGTCGAAAGTCGGTACCGAATTGATATTGAAAATCTTTTAGTTTGGGAAATCCGGTACTGCTACCCGGTACCATTTGCTCATCCCTGATCACGGGCAACGTACGGACAACAACAGTATCGTACAACTTTTTTTGTTGATTTTCTTCAACTTTTATTATTTTTTTTAGTTTCAAGGATAGGGATTAGCTCGGTGCCAACCGATACTGAATTGGCACTTTTTATATTATAATAAATATATACATTTTTTTCTTTACTTTTTAAGTTGGATAAGCCTGGTGTCAACCGGCACTGGTATCGAAGATACTGGTACGCTTCGGTTTGGTATCATTAGTGCATTTTATATTATAATAACTTTTAAATTTGTATCACGGGTCGGGATAAGCTTGGTGTTAACCGGTACTGGTATCGAAAATACAGGTACGCTTCGGTTCCGTATCGGTACATGAAGGTAAAAACCGTCACCAGCCTGGTATAGAAAACGTCGAAAGTCAATACCGAATTGATATTGAAAATCTTTTAGTTTGGGAAATCCGGTACTGCTACCCGGTACCATTTGCTCATCCCTGATCACGGGCAACGTACGAACAACAACAATATCGTACAACTTATTTTGTTGATTTTCTTCAACTTTTAATAATTTTTTTAGTTTCAAGGGTAGGGATGAGCTCGATGCCAACTGATACTGAATTGACACTTTTTATATTATAATAATATATACATTTTTTCTTTACTTTTTAAGTTGGATAAGCCTGGTGTCAACCGGCACTGGTATCGAAGATACTGGTACGCTCCGGTTTGGTATCATTTGTGCATTTTATATTATAATAACTTTTAAATTTGTATCACGGGTCGGGATAAGCTTGGTGTCAACCGGTACTGGTATCGAAAATACAGGTACGCTTCGGTTCGGTATCGGTACATGAAGGTAAAACCGTCACCAGCCTGGTATAGAAAACGTCGAAAGTCGGTACTGAATTGATATTGAAAATCTTTTAGTTTGGGAAATCCGGTACTGCTACCCGGTACCATTTGCTCATCCCTGATCACGGGCAACGTACGAACAACAACAGTATCGTACAACTTTTTTGTTGATTTTCTTCAACTTTTAAATTTTTTTTTAGTTTCAAGGGTAGGGATGAGCTTGGTGCCAACCGATACTTAATTGGCACTGGTACCGAAAATACAGGTTATGGTACATGTATATGAAGTTAAAAACGGGTAGCGAACCAGTATCAGGAACGCCAAAAGTCAGTACTGAATTGGTACTTAAGATATTTGGGTTCGGGAAATTCGGTACTGGTACCCAATACCATTTGCTCATCTCTGACTACAAGTTTCATACGAACCACATCATTACCATACAACTTTTTTGGTTGATTTTCTTTTGGTTATTTTTTGATGTTTTTTTCTACATTTTATTTTTATTCTTGTCAACGGTTCTGTGCGCAATGCGCTCGTATTGATTTTAAAACACAAGTAAACACAGACTAAATAATAAAAGAAGTTAGCTAACACAAGTAAACACAGACTAAATAATAAAAGAAGTTAGCTGCAACGCGGCGGGATGATAAAACTAGTTCCATTAAATGTGGTTATCGTACATGTGTAATTCACGTGTTTCTTGGTACATAATTTTTTTTATAAAAGTATATAGGCAAGGTTTCAAGAACATGCTAAATACTAAAAAATAATAATATTATCCATGCAGGGTTGAATTCAAATGTAGTATTTCAATGCAATCTTTTCTAGGCAAGGTTTCAAGAACATGTTAAATACTAAAAAATAACAATATTTATCCATGCAGGGTTGAATTCTGGATTTCAATGCAATATGCAATCTTAAGTTTTTATAATATTATCCATCCAAGGTTGAATTCAAATGTAGGATTTCAATGTAATCTGCAATCTTCAGAATATTAATAAGCAGTAGTCTAATATAATATTTTAAAATAAAAAAACAATAGAAAAGATATCTACTAGGAATGACAATGGGTCGGGTTCGGATCAGGTATTGGTAATCCCATACCTATGCCCGGTTGTAAAATCGTGTCCCATACCCGACCCAATACCCGTCGGGCATATATCGGGTAATTACCCGTCGGGTACCGGGTATACCCGCGGGTATCGGGTATACCCATTAGTTTGTTAAAAGATATACATTGTGATTTCCAAATAATTTTTTACTATTATAATTATTATATAATTGTATTTATGTAACAACTATTATAAATTAAAATATACATTACATACATATAAGTTTTATCATAAATTAATAATAACTTTATAATATTTATACACTTATATGTATATAATTCACAACATACAAAATGTAAATACTATCATCAAATACATATGCTAAAAGAAAATTTATTTTTTTTTCACATTATTAACATATTAAAATAAATCACTAATAGATAAGGGTTAATGGAAAATTAAAATATAAATTAAAAACTTCGAGTATATGATCGGGTATATAGTTTGCGTAAACGGGTATGTGGTTTCGGGTAATCGGGTCAGGTATCACCTAATCCCATACCCGACCCATACCCACGGAAATTTTTAAAACTAACCCCATACCCGGCCCAATACTCGTCCGGTATCGGGTATACCCGTCCCATTTGTGTCGGGTTTCGGGTATACCCGTCGGGCTCGGGTATTTTTGTCATCCCTAATATCGACGGTCACTCATATGATATGGTGGTTTAACATAATAAACCTGGGCTTATAGCTCAGTGGTTATGGAAATGAGGGAAGACTCCTCACCGAATGGTCTCGAGTTCGATTCCTGATCCACCCGAGTTTTACCGGTTTTGCATTGTCGTGCCCTCGGGCGGGTGCAGGGTCGGGTTTTCCCCGGAACTGGTGGCATGGTGGGCTAGGGGCTCCGTGCGTGCAGATTGGGCTGCCGCGAGCTACCTTTCGGCCAATGAGTGCCGCGTACAATAGGGGTCAAAACTATACGTTTCAAAAGAAGAAGGTCAAAAAAGAAAAAAAAGGCTTTATTATAAATAAAGAATGCCTAAAAAATGAAAGCAGTTGCAACGGTGAATAGTTTTGTTTTTTCAGAGTTTGCGTAAATGGTACTATTTGGGAGAATACGCCGACATATGTAGACAAAAACGATGAAGTGGGTTGGTGGCCGAAGCCACCGACTTTCTCTTTTAAGAGTAAGTAGAATTTTTGCTAGATTCGTGTTTGTGTGTCAGTTTGGTGGTTCGTGTGTTTAGGGTTTATTTCCTTTTAATGAATGATATAAAATAGCAAACAAGATAGCGATAAACTTGTTAATACAGAGAAATTACACAACAATGTAATCAGGTATAACCTGCTATTATGCTAATATAAATGTGGTAATTTTTTTAAGTTTTTTTAGTTAGTTTTCAAGTTTTCACAATAAAAGAAGTTTTCGCTTAAACCAGTGGCGGAACTAGAACATTAACTCAGGGGTATCCTAAAATAATTTTTTTTTCACCGTGCAATCGTACAATATTAAAAAAAAAGACAATAAATAAATATAGTAAAACTAATATCTAATAGATTTGTCTTCTTTTTTTTTTCATAACTTGAAATCGTTCTATCACACCGTCGTCTTTTACTTCACGTAAAAAATCCTTTTCGACCACACAAACCATAGCATTGTTCAAAAATTCTGGGCCCATTCGATTGCGTAAATCCGTCTTGACAAGCTTCAATTTCGAAAAACACCTTTCAACGGTTGCGGTTGCAACCGGTAAAAGCAAAGCTAGCTTCACTACCCGATAAACTGAATGAAAAGAACTATGCGTTCCCGTTTCAACCATAACACGTGCAAGATCACTTATTACATTCAATTTGCAAATTTATCACCATTGCTTATAGTGTGACGAAATGGGCAATTGGGATTTGGGCTTATTATTTTCAATTGATTGGTATCCTCGTAGTTGTGTCGTGCATTAAAACTTCAAGGCAATTGAGCAATTATTTACAATCTTTTATTATTTTGGGCTAACATATTGGCCAATTGGCCTTATTATTTACAATCTTTAAATGATTTGGGCTAACATATTGGGCAATTGGGATTTGGGCTTATTATTTTCAATTGAGTTGGGTTTACAGACTCTTTTTTAGGGGTGTCCTCGTAGTTGTTCAGGGGTATCCTTGGTATAAAAACCGAACAAAAAATAAAATTTTACACTACTGATAAAAAGTTGAGCCGTAGCCCGTGCTACGACTCGGACAACATAAGGTCCGCCCCTGGCTTAAACCCTCCCCTACTCTATAAAATGTAATAATTTTATTTATCCATTTGGTGGACGGTATTGACTTGGATAAAGCTTCCGTTCCCGGATGAAGACCGGAGTATATAACAATTGATGCGGATGGCTAAAGACATTCACGGATCAAAAAGATTGGAAGAAGATCATTGGGGCGATCTTAACGGTAGCGACGTGGGAAATCTGGAAAGCGAGAAACGAGAAGATTTTTAACAACAACCACATTCACCTTAATAAAACGACGGATATCATAAAAGAAAGTTCTTATTTTTGGATTACGAATAGATCAAAATTTTGTAATATATTAACTGGGCGGGATGGTATGAATTTAATATTTGAAATGTAATTATGTAATATCGGGTTCAGTTTCTTACTGACCCACTTTCTATAATAATATATAGAAGTTTTGCCGTTAAATAAAATACATGGTGCCTCGTTAGTTAGTTAGTTAAAATTGTATGAGGGCAAAGGAAGGAACTATGAAAGTAGATAAAAGTGGAAAACATTAAGTAGATAATATAATAAGGTAAAAGATCAAATAGGAAGTTAATTTTCGCTAGGAAGGATAGGAAGCCATAAGATTATGACATGTGGCAAATTTTAAAATAAAGAGAAAGGGTATTTTAGTCAATCCAACTCCTTCTTCTTCCTTTTTCAAAACCCAGTAACTTCAAAACCCACCATTTTCAAAACCCACCATCTTCAACTATTTCTTCACTTTCTATCTCAATAATCACTACATTATAGTGCGATTTTCATCACCAATCAATGATTCAAAACCCGGTCAACGTGTTCTTCAGCTTTTTTTTTTTTTTGAAGAAAACGCAGTTTAATTTCATAAAAAAATCTCGTTTTTTCCGGTGATTTTGGAGATAATCACTCGATTCGTTCGATCCGAGCGTTTGATAAGTGTTTCTATCATTCAAATTTCGTCAATTGATGAAGAAATTGGCTTCGATCCATGTAAGAAATTCTTTAATTTCATTTTCACGATCTGGGTTTTTGATTTAGTCATTGCGTTTTACGATCTTTGCGGGGGTCTGGGGGCGGCAACCCCTGGTAGCGGGGTCCCAGGGGCGGCACAGTGACAGACAGTTTTATGTGTCCATTGCGTTTTAGAAATAAGAGAGTTTTATGTGGTTTCTGGCTATTGCGTTTTAGAAAAAAAACACATTTTTAAGTGTTTTTAGTCATTGCGTTTTAGGTAAAACACATTTTTTAGGTGTTTTCAGTTCATTGCGTTTTAGAATGAGTCATTTTTAAGTATTTTCTGGCCATTGCGTTTTACATATAAGACATTTCTTTGTGTTTTTGTGCATTGCGTTTTAGGTAAAACACTTTTTTATGTGTTTTCAGTCCATTGCGTTTTAGAAAACAGACATTTTAAATGTTTTCTGGCCATTGCGTTTACAAATAAGACATTTCTTTGTGTTTTTGGTGCATTGCGTTTTAGGTAAAACACATTTTTATGTGTTTTCTGGCCATTGCGTTTTACAAATAAGTCATTTCTTTGTGTTTTTGGTGCATTGCGTTTTAGAAAAATGTCAATTTTTAGGTTTTTTTTTCATTGCGTTTTACGTAACTGGTGGTTTTTCTATTGCGTTTTACGCAACTGGGTTTTAATTTTTTTTTAAATATAGCAATAGTATACTCGTTTTAAAGATAAAAAACGCTCGATTTTTTGGTGCAATTTTTATAAAAAAATAATGTCGTATGAAAGAGTTATTAACGTTTAAAAAATGGGGGGGAATTGGAGGAGAGAGAAACTATTGGCTTGGATTGACTAGAATGCCTTGAACAAACTCACACGCCTCTTTTTTTCCTTTCAATTTCCCTAATTTAATCTTAGCCCTTGATTAATTAAATGGATGGTCAAGATCACTTCCTAGCCTTCCTAGCCAAATAAACTTCATATTGTATCTCCACCTAATATAGTAATGTAATGATTATAATCCTTTTTACTTGGCTCCCACGAAAATTTACAATTTATGCTCTAACTATATACTTATTACATATTTAGTCCTCAAGTTCAATATCACATGCAAAAAGGTAACTCAAAGGTCAAAAGGAGACGAGAGTCTTGTTACCTGATTCTTTGTAAGACTATTTGTTATGGCTCACTTGAGCACCCCAAGCGAGCGAAGTCCACTAGTTCATCTGACGCTGACTGGATGCTAATTGTACACTTGATAAAGTGGCCCGCTCAAGGTGAGCAACTTGTTATGGTCTAGGTGAGCAGCTCAAGCGAGCGAGTTTTTTTTTTAAATTAAAAACAACATTATATTAATTAAAAATATAATTAAAAATAACATTTTATAAATAAAAAAGAACATTAAACTTAAAAAAACATTATACATTAAATTAAAAATAAATAAAACTGCAAGTTTTTTTTGCCTTGGCTTCTAGTTTTTTTGCGATACGCTTTTTCTCGTTTCCTAGTAGGGCTCGTCGGCCCGGTTCTAGGCGACTGAAGTCCTTAGTTATGAAGTCTAAGTGTCGCAACCATTGTTTTTTTCTTTTTCACCTCCTTCGATTCCTCCATAGCAATAGTTATCCTCCGAATTCATCACAAAATAGTTATCCTTCGAATCTCATCACAAGTGGATTCAAGCCTTGCACAAAATAATATACCCATTCAGCATCCTCCGAAATGTGAATCCAAGCCTTGCACAACACTATTTTTTCCTCCTTCGTCCAAGACGTCGTGAGTCTTCTCGTGCCGGACGGTTCTACCTTTTTTTTGGATCCTCCCGCTCTTCCTGTTTTTTTCCTTGTCCTCTCTTTTTGGCTTGGACTTTAACCGGTTCATTTTGTGCATCCAGAACGTATTCCGGCGAGAGCGGTGGCATTTGGCTCATGTTGTGTTCGAATTGCTCGTCGTACGGGTCGTCGAGTGAGACCCAATTACCATAGACCAAAATCCACCACTTGTGGCCTAGTGGTAGGGTGACTTGGTTCTCCAACGGAGACTCAAGTTCAATCCCCCTTGTGTCACTTTGGTAGATAAGACAATGATAGATAGAGAGCTTAGCCTCCTTGCAGAGGTGTCAGACTCTATCCGGAGTCCACCCGGGTTTTCGTCCCACCATGTGTTACGCAGAGAGTTATGCTCTTGTGGTGGCAGAACGACTGTCAAGTGACAGTCAGCGGTATAATTTTCCGGGGAAACGCCCAAGCCAAACTCTGAAGCCAGCGTGAGTCCGGTTAAGAAAACATAGTCTAGCCGGAATAAGGCAACATGGCTCTCCAATTTAGAAATACGGTAACCTAATACAAGAAAATCGACCTTCCAAAAAATTAGCATGGACCAAACAAGTCAGAAAAACAAACTATTGGATAGAAATTCAAAAGTGAATAATTTGCAAGTAAAACATAAATTTGTCTTTCCATTTTGGTCATCACTCATCATCATCACGGATGCTTCTTCCTCACCATCGTGGAACCAACCCCCCTCAGTCCTCACTCCCTCCTCAATCTCTATCCATTCTTCTTCCAATAATACATATATATATCACTCCCTTCACTCCATCTTTTCCACTCAAACAATTCCATTCGTTCAACAACAATCAATCTCTCTAATTCCTTCACTCACATGGCGTCACCAGACGAATCTTCAGCCATAGACTTCATCCGTCAACACTTAGTTATTGAATCTGAATATCTCTTCGATTCACCTACTTCTTCTTCATCCTCTGTTTTCGACCAACAATTCCAATTCAACATAAAACCTGAACCAATTCTTCACTCAAACACAACTTTTCACGACCGAAAACCCACGCTAAACATATCAATCCCGTTTCCTCCGCCGGTGACGGCGGAGACGGAGAGAGTGGAGGAACAACAACCACCGCGGCGTTACAGAGGAGTGAGACAACGGCCGTGGGGAAAGTTCGCGGCAGAGATTCGCGATCCGAACAAGAAAGGATCTAGGGTTTGGCTAGGGACGTTCGACACCGCTATAGAGGCGGCGAAGGCGTACGATACGGCGGCGTTTAGGTTACGGGGTAGTAAAGCGATACTAAACTTTCCGTTAGAAGTCGGTAATTTAAAACAAACGGCGCCGGTGGTGGTGAAGAGTAACACTAACGGCCGTAAGAGGATGGCGGGAGATGTTGACGTGGAGGAGAGAGAAAGTCGGAAGGAAGTGAAAGTGGAAACGGAGATGGTTGGGCCGTTAACGCCGTCGTGTTGGACGGCGGTTTGGGATTGTTGTGAGGGTAACGGGAAAGGGATATTTGAGGTGCCGCCGTTATCTCCTTTCCCAATGGTTGTTTGAAGATGATTTAACGGCGTTTAGTAAATGTGGAGCAGTTGACTTTTTACCGTTAGTGTCATCCACATCCCCATCAGAAAAATAAAAAATAGAAAAACACGAAAGAAGGGGGTTGAGGTGTTAAGTGTACAATGTACATAGAGAATAGCACGTTCTTGGTTCTTTTTATTTTTTTATATGTTTTATCGTGACAACTTATTTTTTTATATGTTTTATCGTGACAACATAAAAGTACACCAAAAAGACCTTTATTCCAACTTTAGAAATATTATTAATAATAGTAATCGTTTTGAGTTCTGATATTTCAATGTAACTACTAGGTTTTTTCGTGTCAACATTGCTTTGATTCGTTATAACACTAGTTTAATATCGGCACTCGTAATGACCACTGAAAGACGTATGCTCGAGAGAATATTAGTATGTGTTTCACATCGATTGAATATCATAAAAACGAAAATCGATACCAGTAAGGATAATATTGATACTGACACCGATGATATTCGATCAGAATTGATTTCGATTCGTCACAGCACGTGTAAGAACATCAAGAAAACCAATCATATGTATTCTTGACATTAAATTTAAAACACACTGATAACTTTTTTCTTAGCATGATGTTTTAGATTTCATGCCTAGAATACATTTTATTGTGTTTTAAATTGTGTGTTTAGTGTTTTTCTATGCCTAAGACCCCGCGAGCTTCGCGGGTGGCTAAACACCAACTAAAGACGTAAAATAATTTAAACGTAGAAGCGTTAAAGTGTGATTTGTTAAGCCTAATATTTTGAGACAGTTGAGCACGTCCCAATAGTACATCTACATAATGTTCGTTACAAATTAAGTTTTTGTCAACTAAACCTTCATGATGTTTTCATGATGTCTTCTTTAACTCCACTATCGCATTCATCCTCTGACATTATCAATTCCAATCAGGACGACTTAGAATTTAAAGCTCTATTGCTAGATTATTAAAAAGAGTTAATTACTGTTTTCGTCCCTGTGGTTTGTCAAAAATCACTATTTCAGTCCATTAGTTTAAAAATTGCAATTTCAGTCCTTGTGGTTTCACTTTCGTAACCATTTCAGTCCACCTCGCAACCATTTCAGTCCATGTACTTACAAAATAAATGGATTGAAATGGTTACGAAAGTGAAACCACAGGGATTGAAAATGGTCACGAAAGTGAAACCACACGGACTGAAATCGCAATTTTTAAACTAATGGACTAAAATAATGATTTTTAACAAACCACGGGACGAAACAGTAATTAACTCAAAAGAGTTAATTACTGTTTTATATACATGAAATTAATTTGAAAAAAAATAGATTCTTACTTAAGTGTAAGAACAACTCAAACGGGTTCTTAGAGATATCAACTGGTTGGCTACCCTCCAACACTTGATTTGCTATAAATCCCTTTTATTATTATAGAAAAAAATAAGGTTATAACCCGGAAATTTTCCGGGTAGGAAAATTTAATTTATAACAAATAAAAGTATAAAAATAACACTTCAACATCTAAAGTATCATCTTTTCCTTTTCTCCATCATAAATTTTTAATTGGTTTCTTAAACTTTTTCTTGTTGTAAAGAGCCATAAAAACATAAAAAAGCAAGAATGTAAAGTAAACGTCTATATTTAGAGCATTTACATTGGAACCTCTATTCTATATTATACAGAGAAAATAATAGAGGAAACAACAAAAATACCTTCACATTGAAATTTCTATAATAGAAAAAAAATTAAAGTAAAGTACACCTCTATATTTATAGGGTCACATACATTCAACCCTCAATATTATTATTCTGAGTGTGTAATATCTAATATGATTTTGAAAAGCTTCATTTATACCACAACCTCACCAATTTTGAAAAGACCCATTTTTAAAAAAAGATTCATTTCATCACAACCTGTTTTAATCGAGTTAATCACAGGTTATCCTCTAAATATCTTTTGACATCTATACATAAAATAAATACAAACAAACTAATCATAAGTCCGTCTTTAAACAATTTTTCAAAGTTTATCTACTTGAGAAATTAGAGATAAATATAAAGCAAATCACCCGTTAGGTAAAAACGGTTGAAATTGCGTTTTTTTTTCAGTAAACCAAACTTTATTAATCATCAAAAGAGGGATACAAACAACAATTAAGCTTCCAAAAAAACACACTAGGATACATCCAAAATACTCTTACCCCATTGCACATCCAATCACTTTAAAAAAATTATCTATACACATACACTAACCAAAGTCTAAACCAGAGAAAGTGGACCAGATTGAGAGATTGACGCCTATCGATCTGTTAATCATCCACCAGAGAGTAGCCTCCTTAACGTCTTGCACTATTTTAGTTTGAAAAGCATCGACCCCTTTGAAGATCTTATCATTTATCCTTAACCATAGCCTTCATACTGTCATGAGAAATACAATATAAATCGGCATTTTTTTTTCGTGGGCGTATCCAGACTAATTCTACATACACAAACCTTCCAACATATTGATTTAACGAAGATACGTGAAACGAACAAAAGACAGGAAGAGCAGCTTTTATATTTTTTTATCATACTTGTAATCATTTTATAAATAATGCTATACAAAATTACAGGAAGAGAAACTGTTATAGTTATATTTTTTTATAATATCAATCATAATGCTATACACACCTTGTCGTAGCTTAAACACATTTCTTCAGATTATGGCCCAATTTGATCAGATTATAAAAAACGAAGAAAGATTATCATGAGATACTGTAAAACTGGGGTTTAGGATGTAAACTATAAAAATAACAAATTAATTTAGATGATTAGCCTTGCAGAAAACCCAAATCGGGAAAGTTTACCTGAATCGTTAACGAAAAAAATCAAACTCAGATTGGGTTACTCAAGCGGATATTAATCACTAGAATAAGATCGGGTATCAAACATAAGAGCACACATGAGTTGATTAATGGAACAAAATGGCGAGGAGAAGAATATACATCAGTGAATCGAATAGAGATCAATTTCCCATAGGATCCCATTTAAGATATACATAGATAATAGATAAAGAACGGTGCAAGATATACCTTTTCTTCAACTTCTCATAGGATCCCATTCAAGAGTTCCTTGTAGGGGAAGGAGTCTGAAAGAAGCTCATCACCTAAAATTACAAAACACAATTTGAATTAGATATGCAACTCGAGTACAAAAACAATAGTCGAAGAAGACTCGAAGCATCCCTAAAATTACAAATAATATAGTCAAAGCATCTCATAAAAAACATCAAGATTTCAAAGCGTTCGAAATTTAAAATCAAATACAATAATGGTTTACTTCAAAATTTAAATTTAAAATAATGATTGACTTCAAAATTTAAAATCTGAAAATCAAATCACTAATATCCAATCCCGTAAATCAAGCAAACTTATTAGGAAAGTCTAACTTTTCAAATTTAAATTCAATTGACAGATTCGAAATTTAAAATTAAACACATTAACGGCAAACTTTCAAATTTAAATATAAAATAATAATTGACTTCGAAATTGAAAATTTAAAATCAAACACAACAATGGTTTACTTCAAAATTTAAATTTAAAATAATGATTGAATTCAAAATTTAAAATCTGAAAATTAAATCACTAATATCCAATCCTGTAAATCAAGCAAACTTATTAGGAAAGTCTAACCTTGCCAAACAAAACCAACCGACATAGAAACAAACTCATAAGAGAGGGAAAAAATATAAAACAAAACAAAACGAGGAGTTTCAAAAAACGTAAATGAATTTATTTATAGAAACACTACAAATGTTCCGGAAAATAATACAATACCAAATTTATTAGTAACTAAAAAATACAGCCAAAATTAAATGAGCATAAAGTATGAAACCAAACATTATACCGGATAAAAATAGGAAAAAAAAACAATAAAACTAAAATTTTTTATTAACATGTCCGACGAAGTTTAATAGTCCGGCAATGGCATAAAATTTAGGGTCAACCATGAAAAAATAAAAAAAAAACAAAACAAAAGAATCATTAATACATATTAAAACAATACAAAATTTATTAGTAAAAAAACAAAGATTTTCAAATTTCAAAAGATATCATAGTTTGATTTGCCAAAAAAAAAAATAATAACTTATAAATTATAGAGATTAGCATAAATAATGAAAACTGTCATTATACCGGATAAAAAACACCAAAAAAACTATAACATTAAACTTACCTCTTGTGTTCGAAGAAGATTCAGACTCCTGCAATTGCATAAAAATTAGGGTTTATCATGGAAAAAACAAAAAATAAAATAAAAAAATCAGTAAGAGCATCACTCTTTCAAAGACATCAAGAATAGATCCACTAATAAGATTAGATTCGAAAAATTTAAATCATCATCAGCAACACAAAAATATAGAAAAATGATTAAAAAAAGTGAGATTAAACATTTAAAATACATAACAATCTAATCTAGTTTACATACCTGCATAATAAGTGGAATGATCTACAAAAAAAGAAGAAGAACAAATTCTGAGAAACTTGAAAATTAATGTGATTGTCGAAAATTATGGAAACTAACACAAAATTTGGAAGCAATTAAAACTTTAATATAAGTTATATTGATAAATTTGGAAATACGTTACAATTTAGACAACTTTGATAAGTATCCATAATTGATATAAATTTCAAAAATTCAAATTTTGAAATAATCAGTCAAAACAATTTACCTAAATAGTTAAATATTATTCAAACTTAAATTCAAAACCAATGAGGTTAATATATTCATAATATAATCAATATCTAAATGATTGTGAAAAAAAAATCAATCACAAAAAATACAGAAAAATGATTAAAAAAAGTGAGATTAAGCATTTAAAATACATAACAATCTAATCTAGTTTACATACCTGCAGAATAAGTGGAATGATCTACAAAAAAAGAAGAAGAACAAATTCTGAGAAACTTGAAAATTAATGTGATTGTCGAAAATTATGGAAATTAACACAAAATTTGGAAGCAATTAAAACTTTAATATAAGTTATCTTGATAAATTTGGAAATACGTTACAATTTAGACAACTTTGATAAGTATCCATAATTGATATAAATTTCAAAAATTCAAATTTTGAAATAATCAGTCAAAACAATTTACCTAAATAGTTAAATATTATTCAAACTTAAATTCAAAACTAATAAGGTTAATATATTCATAATATAATCAATATCTAAATGACTGTGAAAAAAAATCAATCACAAAAAATACAGAAAAATGATTAAAAAAAGTGCGATTAAGCATTTAAAATACATAACAATCTAATCTAGTTTACATATCTGCAGAATAAGTGGAATGATCTACAAAAAAAAAGAACAACAAATTCTGAGAAACTTGAAAATTAATGTAATTGTTGAAAATTATGGAAACTAACACAAAATTTGGAAGCAATTAAAACTTTAATATAAGTTATCTTGATAAATTTGGAAATACGTTACAATTTAGACAACTTTGATAAGTATCCATAATTGATATAAATTTCAAAAATTCAAATTTTGAAATAATCAGTCAAAACAATTTACCTAAATAGTTAAATATTATTCAAACTTAAATTCAAAACCAATAAGGTTAATATATTCATAATATAATCAATATCTAAATGATTGTGAAAAAAATCAATTACAAAAAAATACAGAAAAATGATTAAAAAAAGTGCGATTAAGCATTTAAAATACATAACAATCTAATCTAGTTTACATACCTGCAGAATAAGTGGAATGATCTACAAAAAAAAAAAGAACAAATTCTAAGAAACTTGAAAATTAATGTGATTGTCGAAAATTATGGAAACTAACACAAAATTTGGAAGCAATTAAAACTTTAATATAAGTTATCTTGATAAATTTGGAAATACGTTACAATTTAGACAACTTTGATAAGTATCCATAATTGATATAAATTTCAAAAATTCAAATTTTGAAATAATCAGTAAAAACAATTTACCTAAAGAACGATAAAGAAGACTCAAAATAACACCAAATCTATGGAAAACGAACCTGCTTGCAATCGATTGGAAGAATGATCAGCTCTCTAAAGGACCTGTTATCAACAAAGACATCACAATTTTAAGGATTTAAATAGAGAATGATGGATGAAACATTGCTTAAGCTTAAACAATAATCTGTACTATAACCTTTCTGGTATGCCAAATCATCATTCCCAATTGTTGAACTGTAATATTGTCAGCAAACAATGTCACCTCTAACAATTGCTCAAAATCTACTTCAATACGTGAATTTAATCGGAAAACCTAAAGATGAACATATGATAGAGAACATCAAACAGGAAGCGACATTATCAAACATGAATCGATATTTGAAGAATTGTTACCTATTTGTTGAATCGTTTGGAGAAGACAGTGATGGATCCCATCTTTCAAAAAGCACAAAATCTTGAAAAATATCACAGAAGCACTCAAGAAATGAATATAGGTATTGATGAATGCATAAGTTAGAAATCACTGAAACCCTAAGAAGAGGCGGCGGCTAGGTCTTCCAGACACCAACAACGTCGCAAAAAGAAAATTGAAAACACGGATACATACCTTATACGCCGCATAATAAGGACTGGTTGCTTCCACTCGCGATTGAAGATGAAGAAATCTAGGGTTCAGGAGATTGCAAATAACATATTAAAGATCGATAAATGATATCTAGGGTTTAAGGAAGAAATAGATAGTGTTTAACAATGACAAAGAAAAATCAAAGAGGGAAAAGAAAAATAACATACCTATGTTTTTCGAAGATCAATCGATGAAGAAGGAAGAACCGGATGCAGGAGATGGGTATTAGGGTTTTGGAGTGAAGTGAAGCGTATTAAAGAAGCTAAGGAGGATGGTTTTGTTGGAAAAAGCAAAAAAAAAAAATGGTCTAAGCAAATGCCACGTGGCAAGTAATGGCTTAAGCTAATGCCATGTGGCTTAAGCTTGTTTTGCTTTATTAGAAGTAGTAGATGCCAAAAGAATCTAAAACACCATGCCTTAAATTTAAAACACAATGTTTGTCTGCATAGATTTCATGTTTTTCTATATTATACCATGCTAAAAAAATCCAAAATATCATATACCTAAACTGAAGATCATAAACCATGCTAAAAGAATCTAAAATATCATACCTAAAATTTAAAACACAATGCCTACATAGATTTCTTACACTTTATAAGAAAAATGTCATTTGTAAACAAACCGTTACCTAGTCTCATATCGTATATAGATTATTATCAGCCATCACACGTCTTACTAAATAGTAGGCTATCTTAAAAGACAAATTTATCAATATAACAACCTGCTCTTCACTATTTGGATATGATTATTTGTATAGTAATGACGACTATCGACATAACAATCTGCTGTTCACTATTTGAATATGATTATTCGTAATTTGCATAACAAAGTTATTCTATGGAGCAAATAAAACTAGATGCTTAAATTTATATTAATTTCTTAAAAGAAAAAGAATTGATCTATAAATATGTCAATGAATTCTAGTAACCGGGGTTCCCTTGACCCCTCTTGATGCCGACCATGATATAAAAGTGAGATATGTTAGTATTATAATCTTTTTTATGCTTTTGTTCTATAATCAGAATGAAACCATGAAGCAAATTTCCGACCGATTTGTAACTAAATATCAGTGGAAAATATCCAGTCGTCAAAAGGTCTATCGCATTTTCGGTAGTAAACAGTTCAATCGCCAACGTTGAGATGGAAACCGGTCGTCAAAGTGGGTCAAAAAAGTGATCATAAAATTAAGTTCAGGTTGGTGTGTTTAAGCGATTGTCAAAACCGATTACAATAGTTATTCAAGAAGGTTTTGATGACAATAATTGATTTTTTTTAGTAGATTATGTCCAATAAAGCATATCTACTGTTGGAAAAGGCAGCCATCAAACCCCAATAAAAAAACAAAAACAAGTCGACATTTTGTGATCCACAACTAGCCCCACACTGTTACATTTGAATTGAATCCCACTTGTTTGCTAAAAAACAAAACAATAATAATGCAAATTCATGAACCCGTATATGAAAGCAATTAAATTGACAGATGGTTCATCCATAACAACACCAACTTGTTGGTAAATACAAAAAAAAAAAAAAAAAAAAAAAAAAAAAAAAAAACTGTTTTGGAACATGTACTCTATATATATAGTAGAGTTATTTACTGAATGTAACCTTTTATTTATAAACATTACTTATAGTATAATAGTATACAGTTTTTTTAATTTCTTTGCTATATTTTAGAAAATACCTCGTTTAGAAATAATAAACAAAAGTGGAATAAAAGCAAAATTAACATATTTAATTAATTAATTAATAAATAAAATAAACTAACACTACAAAATAAAGGAAGTGGGGTTTACAACTTTACATTGTTTGAATATTAATTTGCTTGAACGATGTAATGTAGGTTTAAGTAAACAGTAAAAATAGAGATGGTAGAAGAGGCCATTGTAACAAAGAGCATTCATATCTCATTCTGCATTTTTATGTGAGTAGATTCTGTATATTATAAAAAGGAAAATTGGTTTTTAATAAACCAACTTTTGTCCCGTTGGTAGATAATAATCTTACCTACGTAATTGGTATACAATAATCCTACCTATCAACATGTTGGTTCTTAATGAACTTTCGTTAATTATTTTTAACTGAAGTTAGTTTTTAAGTTTTTATTTATTACACAAACAGTCCCTGTAGTTATAATTTACTAGTTTTAACTATTTTGTAAAACAAAAAAAAAAACGTCAAGGACCATGTAATTAAATTTTATATATACATATGTGTACTAGTTCCAGATTTATCACAAACACTAGGGACTGTTTGTGTAATAAATAAAACTTAAAAACTAACTTCAGTTAAAAAAAACTAATGAAAGTTCATTGAGTACCAACGTGTTGATATGTAGGATTATTGTATACCAATTACGTAGGTAAGATTATTATTTACCAACGGGACAAAGATTGGTTTATTAAAAACCAATTTTCCTTATAAAAATGGTTTTGAGTGAAGGAGAGTATTATTTAATTGATAAAGAGAGGGACAATATACAGGGGCGGATGTATATAGAAACAAGGGGTAGCCTCCGCTACCGATTGGTCGGAAAATTTTTGACGTTTTTAGTGTAAATTTTGAAAAAATTTGACGTTTTTTCGATTTCGTTACCGCCTATTTATAAAACGTTACCGCTTGGCCGGAATCCTAGATCCGCCACTGACAATATAGTAATTTTTAGTGTAATTATAGAAATGAAGATATTGGATGTATTTTTATGTGAGTAGATTCTGTATATTATAAAAAAATGATTTTAAGTGGAGAAGAGTATTAGTTAATTGATAAAGATGAAGAAAATGTAGTAATTTTTAGAATAAATATGAGTGGTGTAATATAGTAAGGGTGAAGGGGGTGCACACCTAATAGGTGAGTGCACTCTCTTACGCCAAACCAATCCCCGTGTGCCACATCAACTCCCCTCTTAAACTCCCCTAACACCCCATTTGATGGCGCCACTCCCCTATTAGGTGAATTGGGTTTTTTTAAAAAAAAAAAAAAAAAAAGAAAAAAGGAAAGCATTGATTGGTTGAAACAAAGCTGGCCCCACCACCTTTCCCCTCTCTCCGTCGGTAACCTCACACCCATCTTCACCCCCGATTCGGGACCCCGCGGGGATGGCGGCGGTGTTCCCGATCGGGGAAATGGTTCACCGCTTCCCTCCCCGATTGCGCCCCGTATACCCTAATGTTTTTATTCCAACATTTCATGAAAGAATCTTTTATCTTATACCTGAAAATGAAGGTAGAAAATTAGAATGTCAAACCTTTTTACTGGTTATTTTTTCATAATATTGTCGTCCTTTCCTTTTTGATATTTATAGAGAGGATTAAAGATCTACATGGTTAAAAAGCAAAATTTCATATTCTAAATAATATAATTTTAATCGTACTCTAATTTGTATTCATGTTTGGTGAAGGTTGACCCATTGAATTTTCAACCTTATCAACATTAAATTCAACCAAAGTTTTTCAAACTTATTTTCAAACTTATCAACAATGTCATATTATTCTAAAATACAAGAGAAGTTAATTTATTTTAGATATACTATATGAGTCGAAAATTCGACTTGTACCAACAAAACATGTAGGTCCGGTTTTGATGTCAAGTGGGTATGGCTTAATGGTTGTACCAAACGCATGAAAGGTAGTACATGAGGAGCAACCAAGTGTGTAGGGTTGAGTCGACTAGTTTCAAGAAACCATTGGCTATGACCTTGAAAGATGGGCATTTATTAGATATGGGAATTGAAAGCAATTTGTTAGATATTTGTACATTTATGCCCAACACTACTCAACTTGCTGCACAAAAGTCATTAATAACCAACTTCAACATCACAATCGAGTTGGAATGTACTTTCACAATTGATATTTCTCGAAATGTATATTCGTTCTTTTATTTGTATTAGCTCTGTCAAAGCAATTAACGATTGAGTTCGGGTGGTAAATAGAGGTGAAAATATATTGATGGTCGCATGGAGGTACTGGTGGTAGCATTTTTGCCAATACGGGGAGCATGATGAAACCCATGGGGTTTTCAACGAAGGTTGTCAATGACATCCTAACTCATGACAAGAGTTGAACAAAAAAGTTTATAACGGCAAAAGTTTATCATAGTAATAACAACAACGACTAAGATATTGATTTCGATAATCGTAAGAATATAAAAATGATATTGTTTTCATTTAACTTTTGTCAAAGATTGCTATAACAATATATAAAATATTGTAATAATCGTTTTTGGTAACAAAGAGAAAAAAATGTTACGTGACAACACAAAAACATAGTGATCCAACAAAAATAAATATGGTACACATAAACTCGCAAGGGTGTTAACATAATTGGGCTCACAAATCGTGGGCCCACAACCAAGACATCAAATTTCAATGAAGTGTTCCCATAGTCCATAGACGATACAACTTGAACTTTGATTTGCCACTTGGTCACCAAGTTCACATCATCAAAATGTAACAAACATATGAGTTTTAAATAAGATCATAAAACTTTTCAGACGTCATGTGATTATTCGACTCTTTATATTAATATAGGCTATATATAACCTTTAGTGTATTGCAACGCTGGGGGTTTACTGACGTGCCACCTCAACACCACACATCCATTGCTCCACGAACTTTAGACCTTCTCTTTTGAAATTTAAGAAACACAAACCTTTCTCTCTCCTCATCCTCTTAGAAAAACAACCAATATTTGCCACGAACGATCCATGGCTAAGGCCTTGCAACTCCCCAACTCTCTTCCATGTCTGCAGCTTTCACCCAACTCCTTAACATCATCATTCGTGGGGATCGATAGACCCCATTGATGCTCTTTGTTACTTTACGAAACATATACTATCAACCCTATTTCAATTATCACTCCTAATTCGACGTGATTTAATAGTTAGTAATGAAGATTTATGAATTACAAAATGATATTCTAAGATCACATATGATTAACATTAACTTTTTTAAATTAAAAAATAGAATACAAAAGTGTGAAATATAAGAGAAAAATTAAAAGAATCTTGGGTTAACAAAATTGTCTTTTAGGTATAGATTTGCATCGGAGATTCACGACCAGAACATACTAATGGTACACGAATAAAGCTAAACCGATACCATCTTGTTGTCAGCTTTCTTGATTTAAAATAAAAATAGGATTATTTTCCTCAATAAAAGTTTGCTAGATCTTTTTGCTAGATCCATCAATAAAAGTTTTTTTCTTCACTTGGATCACTGAGGTTTATAAATTGTTGTCAAATCAATTTAAATCTCTAACACCGTTAAAATTCGACGTTAAATATAAAGTAATCTTGTCATTCTCTTTATTTATTTAATATTTATAATTTTTTTACCTGCACGTGTCACACCCCAACCGATGGCGGAAACATTGGGTCGGGACGAAAACGGAATTGCAAGAGACTTAATAACACTATTTGTGACAATATTTAATAACTCAAAAGTTCATTTCATGACTAAATCAAAGTACATCATTTTGAAGCAAATACAACATAATCAAGAAACAAATTACAACATTAAGTACAAAATTAAGATGAGTTTCTAGTTCATCCTACTAAGTTCCATTCGTCATCATCATCATCATCAAATTCCTGCAATATGTATTAAAGCATAGTTCAACACAAAAAGTATTGGCGAGCATACAAGTTTGAATACTAACATAAATATAAAAGTTTAAACGAATCCACATGGAATAATAGTTAACTAGAATTAACATACGATACTAGCATGCAACTATAAATGTTAACCCAAAGATTCCCGTTAGCGTAATCTAATCATAGCAATGAATAGACCGTTCTGTTTACTTAACATGACCTCAAGAATATGGGCGGTGCGTTAATCCTATAGCGCTATACATGTTAAGGGAGGCTCGAATAAAGTTAATGACAAGTATAAAGCATAAGAATAGTCTAGCATATACGAATTCAACCATAACGTGTTTAAGCATGTATATTGGATTGTTTGTTTGTCATTTAAGCATAAAGTATGTGTTTGAGTTATTTTGATAATGTACACGTATTACACCCAAAAGTGTTAAAGGTAAAAAGGGAGTCGAGTATACTCACGGTTTTGCAAGCTTTCCGATTAAACTGAGAGTTGATAATTTGTTGAGATGGAAACACCGAAGTTACCCTACATGGGGGAAGCGGAGGTGTGTGAGTATTCGTATTTTGACAAGAGATTCGGATTGGAATTTAAGTATAAAAAGTATGTATTCATAAAAATATATATCTTGTCTAAGTACTCGTTTTGACACTAAGTTTTTATATGATTTCATGGGTCCTAACTTACCCATTAGAATAAAAAATGAGGAACTTAGAACAAAGATAAAAATAACCTAAGTTCACAACACATAACCATAAACCGATTAGCATCATGAATTCCGCTATATGTATATATATCATATATCTTATAATAAGTCCATCATAGATTATCATAGATTACATACAAGTCATGCATGGAGGTATGAACACCTCACCAAAGCACAAAGTTTATCAACTTTCTTCATAACCCGAGTTGGTCATGAATAATAAGAACTAACTAAATAGTAGATTATCTAAGTAGCCAAATAAGAACAACCCGGGCGTGTCATACCCAACATGGCAAATGTTGGAGGCGGGGCAGGGTTAACTTACTTTGATTCTAGGAAACTACTTGGATGAACACACACAAGTGCATAAGTGAGGTAGTGGAACTAATTCGGAAAGCCAAGGCTCCCACCGTTCACACTTCTACCAAAACACAAGTTCATCCATACTGAAGATGGTGAACCGTGGATGGTTTCAACACTTGGTACATGTATGAGCATAATTTTAAAGAGTTTTTGAACTCGTTTCTTGGTGGTAATCAACCACAACACAAACCCACAACTATGAACTTAGTTGGGAGCATGGTGGGTATAAGATTCTACAAAGTTTTAATAAAAAATGTAAGGTACAAGAACATATTTAAAAACAGAATTTTAGTTCTACTCTGGACCTCAAATGTGGAGACGTTTCACCTTCGTTTGCCATAGCAAACTTGTGAAAACCTTCCTAGAGGTTATCCAACTAGAATGAAAGAAGAAAACATAGGAAAATAAGAAGAAAAGTGAGCTAAAACTCACTTAGAATGGTTACAACTTTCTGCAAAGTTCTTGTAGATTAGAGAGTAAATAAGAAGATTTGAGAGTGATTTAAGTGGTTGGAAAATGTTTAGGAGTGCATGGAGGCTCCTATTTATAAGATAGGATTAGGATTTAAGTCATTAATGAAGTGGGAAGTGATTGGGTATTGTAAAAAGCCGAAAAAGTAGGTAAAACGTGGCTGTTTGCGTTTTCTGCCCGTAACATGTTGCCAGCTCCGTTTCGTGCGAAGGTAACTGCCCGTGCGAAGGTAGCTGCTTCGTGCGAAGTAAGCCTAGCTCGTGTGAATGTAACTTGTCAGTGCGAAGGAAGCCCAATTCGTGCGAAGATAACTAAGTTCGTACGAGGATGTTCAGTTCACACGAGAATGTTTTAGTTCGCACGAGGGTGTTTGTCACACCCCAACCAATGGCGGAAACATCGGGATGAGACGAAGTGTGAAGATTGCTCGAGACATCATAACGCTATTTGTGACAATAATTTAATAATCCAAATTTCATTTCCAAAATAAATTGTCAAAACATTACAAGAAAAGCAAATAACAACATTGTTCAACATAACATAAACAAAATTGATACAACACTTTAAACCTAAACGTCTAAGTGAGTATCTAGGCATCTTTGCTATCCGTTTTCATTTCATCATCATCAACCTGTAACATGTTTAAAAATACAATTCAATGCAAAAGCAAAGGCGAGTATACAAGTTTGGTACGTACATAGCATAAGATAAAAAGTGTGAACAATTCCTCATGGCAAGCATATGATTCAAGATAAACATTAAACATGGCATGTGTCTAACATATCAAACCAAGAAAACGCAATATGCTCAAGACATAACCTCAAGTTTACGGGCGGGTCGTTAATCCTATAGCGCTACATATGTCAAGGTTTGGCTCGTACGAAGTTAATGATAAGTTCAACACATAAGAATAACCCAAGTTTAAAGTATCAAGCCATCACGTATACAAGCATGTTATAGGAACGTTCATGTGTTTAACAAAGTGTTCATGTGTAAGTTTTCAATAGGTAAACATGTTACACCCCAAAAGTGGTAAAAGTAAAGAGGGGGAAATACGAGTATACTCACATTGGCTGCGTTTGGATTTCTTGTAAGTAAAGTACAAGTAAGATTGGGGAAGGAATTCCAAAAGAATGAAAGCGATTAACCTAAATGATTAAAATAACACACAACGATCTTTGTTAATATCTGATGTTTATGGTTTACAATTTGATTAAATATTATAGTATAATTTAACTTATTATTTTCATTTAATGTTAAAAGAAATTATAATAGTATTGTTAATTATTCATATTATTTATACATGCTTAAGGTTTCTATAAAAAAAAATGTGATTGGTTGGTTATGAATGAAAAGAATTTATGTTAAATTAAAACACAATGTTAAATAAAAGAAAACAAATATATAACTGTTATCTGTATGTGCTAAAAAAAAAAAAACCAAAAGATTAAAAACATATATACACTATAAGTGATAGGTTCCATACTGATTTTAAGACACAAAAACAGGTGCAGCAACGGTTTAAGCATAACCCAAACACTACACTGCTACTTCTGATTGGAAGATTCATGCTTTGTTTCATTTGAATACATAGTTAGTTTGTTTACCTTCTTCCAAAGAACATTTGAACAGAAAACATAGCTAACAACTTTGATTAATAATAATCATCCACAACAATTTATTTCGTTTATGTATTAACAGTATGTCATCTTCTTCACTTAACATAAAACATCGACAGACTGTTGTATCGATACCCAAAGTTCAGTTTTATGTGGATGATTATTACGTCGGAAAAATGTACGATTTCAACCGAGACAAAAGATCAAGAAAGATATACCGAAACGAATGTTACGCGGTTCCGTCGTGAACTCCGATGTAGTGAACTTCGAACTCTGGCGAATGCTCCGAACTCCGACAGGGATACAAGTCCGGCCACGTGCAGATGGATGAAAATTTTTTTTTGGTTTCTTTCTCTCTTTCGAAATGATAAGGAAGTGGCGAGTCGTGGTGCTTGTTTACGATCTCCGGCGGTGTCGGCTTCTCTCCGACAACAACTAGTTTCTCATGTGGTCGCAGGTGATATCGAAACAAGTTCGTGTTAAACACGGTTGCCGTTACTCGAGACAGAAGCAAAACGGGAGGAAAAAAATACAAAGATAGACAGAGGGTCCGATGTAAAAAAAACTCCGACGTGAATCTCCGATACTTCCTCGAGTTTCCTCGTTTTTAATGAGTAGAGAGGGAAGGCAAATAAGATGAGCAGAACTCTGTTAGTTGTGTTTGGTTATATAGATGAAACAAATGATGATGATTACGATAAATTGGTTCTATTTTCCATAGTTGCGGTCTTGTTTGGGTTCGTAAAGCGTCTGGATTCATGGTTGCATGGAAAAGGTAACTTTATTGATGTTGGAAAGGAGGAGAAACAGCCGTAATGGTGTTTAGGTGGTTGCCATTAATTTAAGTAGTTGGAAATTAAAACAAAGCAAATTTGATGCTGTCTTTGGGCTTGCGGCCGAATTGTGGCTGTTCGACAGGCACGTTTTTATTATATATATATTTTTTTTGTTTGCCTTTGAATATTAAGTATGTATTTGTAAAGTATGAAATACATATTAAATAATGGTGATGCTTTAATGTAGTTGGATGGTGTAATTGATTAAAACCACAACAATTCAGCCACACAGGTTCGGCCGCAAGGGTGTGCTGGCCATTTTATTTATTTATTTCTTTTTTTTTTATAAGATGTGCATTAGTGGAACATTACAAGTAGTTATGATATTACAAATAATGGATGTTGAATAGTTGAAAAGAAGTAACGAAAGTAGCCATTAAAAGCTACTTACATTCTTTTTAATTATTTATTCTTTTAACATTATAAGATAGGTATTTGTTGCTTATTAAAGTGCCACATGTTGTTAACTATGTATATAGGATGTATCAATGCCTAACCTGTATAAACAAGGTATACTTCACATAAAAGTTCAATTATATTACGATCGAAGTCCCGGATTTACAATGGTTCGAAACGAAATACCATCACAAAAGAAGTAGGGTTTCCTAAAATAGAATTATAAGACAAGCTTTCTCATTAAGGAAAGTTACGAAAAAGCGAAGCGTTACAGTCTCCCCTCCTTTAAGAAATTTCGTCCCGAAATTTATTTAAGAGGAAGACTTGAGGAAAAAAAAAGAATTTGGCAAAAGGTTAATCAAGGCTTAGAAGTTTGAGACGTGTAAAAAAAAAATGTGAAAATTTGAGGAACGAAAAGGGTAGGTTTGAGAGAAAAAAAAAAAAAAAAAAAACTAAATTTCTCACGACACTTTTTACAAAAGTTTGGTAACATGGTGACAACACTTATATATAGGAAGTACCAGTGGCGTATCCACCATGTTTTGCCCACGTGACGTCCGTTTCGTTATTCGGTGCCATGTTATGTTCCATGTCTTACCATACACAGTAGTACACTTCATGATTCTCATGCGCCTACCACTATAATCCCGTGTGCACCCGCGATTATACTGATCGTCGCATGATCCACATAGCTTGTACTAGTTGTGTATGAATCAGGGTATACATAAATTTGAAAATAAAAATGTGTACGTATAAGAATGTAGTATATAAGCAAGTCCATGCTTAAGTATGTATGGGACCCACGTAAGCGAATCTCTCGGATTCCGCTCGCGTACGGGTACGAATGTATAAATCATGTGTATGAATGAGAGCACAAGCATAAGTATAAGTTTAAGTATAAATAGGCACGTAAGTATGAGTATCAACATAAACGTACGTGTAGTGTGAGTATATGTGTAAGCATGAAACGTAGGCATATATGGATAAGCATGAAACGTATGAGTATAAGTAAAACATAAAACGTATGAATATAAGTATGAATATGATTATGAGTATAAGCGTAAAATATATTGTTATGAATATGAGTGCGAGTACGAATACTAATGATTGCGTATATCGTATTAATTGATAACATAACAAATTCAATCATGTAAAAGTGCTCGAAAGGTTGAGCATGTAACTACGAATGATATAACTGGATTTGTCGCGATGCAACGACTAAAACGTGTATGATGATATGCATGTATAATTGTTTAAATGAAAAGTTGAGTTTATCGAATCAAAATTAGATTGAGCTTGGTTTGAAAGGTAGAATATAGTTTGTATATGTAAAGGAACATAAAGTACTCATTGGTTATGCAGGATGTATTTTGTAATGAATGGAAATGCTACTTTTGTGTAAAAGGGTTTATGTAATTCGAAGATGGTCGGTCCCCATGAAGTCTTCTTGCCCACATGTGTTGTAAATTGGTTTAGGAAAAGGGTTTTTTTTTTTTGATAAAAAGTAAGTTCGTTTCATCAAACAAGAAATTATGAATTTAGGAGGTTCTCGTGAAAACGAGGATCCTTAGAAAAGAAATTTAGCAAAAGGACGTAGTGATTGTTAAAAGTTTTATCAAATGATTTGTTGATTGAAAAGAGTATTTGGTAAAACGATCAAATAACATTTATGAGATTTTATAAGGAATTGGGAAAGGTTAGTTTGATTTCGATTAAGAATGGAAGTCTCTAGTATGGTGATATAATATGAACGTGTTTTAGTTAATAAGTCGGATATGGAGTTTATGGGCGAGAGATTCATTAGATCGATTAAATTGAGAGGTAGCATTTCGTAAGGTTTGGAAATTCGTGTAGTAAAACGTTTAAGACATGATTAAGTATCTCGTGTATATGGTTTATGTGAAATATATAATGGAATAAAGAATACGTTTGATAAAATAATAAATTTTGAAAATCGCATAAGTAGGGATTTGATTAATGATAAGCAATTTAGGTATAAAATATGATCGAGTTTGCATAATAAGATGTTTCGAAAGAGAAGTTTTGGTAACAGTCACCTAAGTTAGGGAATCACCCCTAACTCGTTGGTGAGGTCGTTTTAAGGAAAAGGGAGTGGAGCTAATCGTCAAGGTAAGGAAGTCGCTCCCATCTCGATGATATTTCTCCACTTGTCGTTACAAGGAAAACGAATTTAAATTATATGAAATCAGGCATATGTATAAATGTATGGAAAAGGTTCAATATGTTGTGTGTGTGAATAGAGAAATCGAAAGTAAACTCGAGTTTGAAAGATTGCATCGTATAAATAAATAATAGAAACACATGTTTGACCAAAGTTTGGAGTGTTCCAAACGGAACTTTGACTAACCAAAGTGGTCGAAGAGTCTTTTGAATTTGAGGAGCATGCTTTGGCCTAATAGGTAAAATACTCTCGCCGACAAGTCGGTTAACGGTATTTACCCTTCCGGTTACTACATGTCCCAAATCAATCGAAATTTCGAGACTTGGCGGGATTTATGAAAAAAATCAAGGAGTGGAACTAGTCGCCAAGGTGCGGGTTTCACCCCTAACTTGACGGTTTCGTATCCTAAGTGTGGTTGGTACTCGTCGGGTCAAAATTTAATTTCAACACTTTGACGAGGATCCACTAGAATTTGAAATTTGAACTTCTCCATCAAGGTGAGGATTTCACTCCTAACTTGATGGTGAATTTCGTGTAAAAAGAAAAGGAAAGTGGATGGATTGAGAGTTGTTCACCAAATTATGGGTTTCACGCCTATTTTGGTAAACTCGTCTCGTTTGTATAATACGAATGTTTTCGAGTTTAATGAAATCGAGTAAAATGTCATAGGAAAAAGCGTATGATAAAGGAATAAACAGACAAGTATAAACGTACAATAAAGCATACCAAGAATAGCACACAAAGAATAGGACAATAAAACAAGTATCGACACATAACAAATCAAGTATTAACACATAAGTATAGCATGTCAAGTGTTACACATAAGTGACATATATATGTTTAAAAAGGTCGAAGAGAATAAATAAGAAACGAACAAAGTAGCATGTAAGTAGTTCCAAGCAAAACCTAAAAATAAGGCACTAAAACTATAGACTAGGTAAAAGCATTCCTACTTTTCCTAATTCCCTATAGTTATGGCTCTGATACCAATCTGTCACACCCCAACCAATGGCGGAAACATCGGGATGAGACGAAGTGTGAAGATTGCTCGAGACATCATAACGCTATTTGTGACAATAATTTAATAATCCAAATTTCATTTCCAAAATAAATTGTCAAAACATTACAAGAAAAGCAAATAACAACATTGTTCAACATAACATAAACAAAATTGATACAACACTTTAAACCTAAACGTCTAAGTGAGTATCTAGGCATCTTTGCTATCCGTTTTCATTTCATCATCATCAACCTGTAACATGTTTAAAAATACAATTCAATGCAAAAGCAAAGGCGAGTATACAAGTTTGGTACGTACATAGCATAAGATAAAAAGTGTGAACAATTCCTCATGGCAAGCATATGATTCAAGATAAACATTAAACATGGCATGTGTCTAACATATCAAACCAAGAAAACGCAATATGCTCAAGACATAACCTCAAGTTTACGGGCGGGTCGTTAATCCTATAGCGCTACATATGTCAAGGTTTGGCTCGTACGAAGTTAATGATAAGTTCAACACATAAGAATAACCCAAGTTTAAAGTATCAAGCCATCACGTATACAAGCATGTTATAGGAACGTTCATGTGTTTAACAAAGTGTTCATGTGTAAGTTTTCAATAGGTAAACATGTTACACCCCAAAAGTGGTAAAAGTAAAGAGGGGGAAATACGAGTATACTCACATTGGCTGCGTTTGGATTTCTTGTAAGTAAAGTACAAGTAAGATTGGGGAAGGAATTCCAAAAGAATGAAAGCGATTAACCTAAATGATTAAAATAACACACAACGATCTTTGTTAATATCTGATGTTTATGGTTTACAATTTGATTAAATATTATAGTATAATTTAACTTATTATTTTCATTTAATGTTAAAAGAAATTATAATAGTATTGTTAATTATTCATATTATTTATACATGCTTAAGGTTTCTATAAAAAAAAATGTGATTGGTTGGTTATGAATGAAAAGAATTTATGTTAAATTAAAACACAATGTTAAATAAAAGAAAACAAATATATAACTGTTATCTGTATGTGCTAAAAAAAAAAAAACCAAAAGATTAAAAACATATATACACTATAAGTGATAGGTTCCATACTGATTTTAAGACACAAAAACAGGTGCAGCAACGGTTTAAGCATAACCCAAACACTACACTGCTACTTCTGATTGGAAGATTCATGCTTTGTTTCATTTGAATACATAGTTAGTTTGTTTACCTTCTTCCAAAGAACATTTGAACAGAAAACATAGCTAACAACTTTGATTAATAATAATCATCCACAACAATTTATTTCGTTTATGTATTAACAGTATGTCATCTTCTTCACTTAACATAAAACATCGACAGACTGTTGTATCGATACCCAAAGTTCAGTTTTATGTGGATGATTATTACGTCGGAAAAATGTACGATTTCAACCGAGACAAAAGATCAAGAAAGATATACCGAAACGAATGTTACGCGGTTCCGTCGTGAACTCCGATGTAGTGAACTTCGAACTCTGGCGAATGCTCCGAAATCCGACAGGGATACAAGTCCGGCCACGTGCAGATGGATGAAAATTTTTTTTTGGTTTCTTTCTCTCTTTCGAAATGATAAGGAAGTGGCGAGTCGTGGTGCTTGTTTACGATCTCCGGCGGTGTCGGCTTCTCTCCGACAACAACTAGTTTCTCATGTGGTCGCAGGTGATATCGAAACAAGTTCGTGTTAAACACGGTTGCCGTTACTCGAGACAGAAGCAAAACGGGAGGAAAAAAATACAAAGATAGACAGAGGGTCCGATGTAAAAAAAACTCCGACGTGAATCTCCGATACTTCCTCGAGTTTCCTCGTTTTTAATGAGTAGAGAGGGAAGGCAAATAAGATGAGCAGAACTCTGTTAGTTGTGTTTGGTTATATAGATGAAACAAATGATGATGATTACGATAAATTGGTTCTATTTTCCATAGTTGCGGTCTTGTTTGGGTTCGTAAAGCGTCTGGATTCATGGTTGCATGGAAAAGGTAACTTTATTGATGTTGGAAAGGAGGAGAAACAGCCGTAATGGTGTTTAGGTGGTTGCCATTAATTTAAGTAGTTGGAAATTAAAACAAAGCAAATTTGATGCTGTCTTTGGGCTTGCGGCCGAATTGTGGCTGTTCGACAGGCACGTTTTTATTATATATATATTTTTTTTGTTTGCCTTTGAATATTAAGTATGTATTTGTAAAGTATGAAATACATATTAAATAATGGTGATGCTTTAATGTAGTTGGATGGTGTAATTGATTAAAACCACAACAATTCAGCCACACAGGTTCGGCCGCAAGGGTGTGCTGGCCATTTTATTTATTTATTTCTTTTTTTTTTATAAGATGTGCATTAGTGGAGCATTACAAGTAGTTATGATATTACAAATAATGGATGTTGAATAGTTGAAAAGAAGTAACGAAAGTAGCCATTAAAAGCTACTTACATTCTTTTTAATTATTTATTCTTTTAACATTATAAGATAGGTATTTGTTGCTTATTAAAGTGCCACATGTTGTTAACTATGTATATAGGATGTATCAATGCCTAACCTGTATAAACAAGGTATACTTCACATAAAAGTTCAATTATATTACGATCGAAGTCCCGGATTTACAATGGTTCGAAACGAAATACCATCACAAAAGAAGTAGGGTTTCCTAAAATAGAATTACAAGACAAGCTTTCTCATTAAGGAAAGTTACGAAAAAGCGAAGCGTTACAGTGTTAGGTTGTGCCATTTTCACGTATTTTAGTTGGTTTTAAGTATTTCCAGTATAAAGGTGTATGTATGAATATAATGCACGTATAATTGATGATTCAAGTATTTTAAGTGTTGTTTTTTCGCGTATAAACTGGTATTCAAGATTATAACGTATAACACAAGTATGTAACATGTATAAGTATCACATAGTCACATAGAGTTCCATTATGATCAAAGTATCGAATTACAAGGTTTGGAAAAGAAATACGAATACGATTACAAGTTTCTAAAAATAGAAATATGATTACACTTTCTAAATAAGGAAAGTACAAAAATGATAATCGTTCCAACACGTGTTTTTATTTCCCCCCTTTTAACATCACAAAAACCCTATCTATATTTATATCTGTACTTACTAATATATTATAGTTAATTCACCCATTATTTTGACATGTGGCGTTTAGTCCTATTGAATTTTTTAACTCATTTGTACAAGTAGCAAGCGTATAATGATCAACTGAATGATTGTTTTTCCGAATCCGCCTAACCCTTTTGGATCCTCTATAAAGACGAAACAAGTTCAACATGGTTAAACAATTAAAAAACAATGTATATGGGACATCGGCGATTTCTTTCGAATAATCATTGTTATCGAAGACAAACGAAAGAGTTTGATGGAACGATAGAGCTCGGAAAGGTTAGGGGATATTTTGATGCATATTCACGAGTTAAAAATATATATACCATGTTGGGAAGAACAAATCGTGCTAAGAAAACATACATTTGGAAAAAGATGTCATTTTTTTGGGATTTACCTTACTCGAAATATTTGGAAGTTCAACATAGCCTAGACATTATGCATAATGAAAAAAGATCTATGTGATAGTTTGTTGGGCTTATTATAAAACATTCCGGGAATCCAAAGATGGTATTAAAGTCCGTAAGGACATGGAAGAAATGGGGATACATAAAGAGCTTGCCCCTACTGAGATAGACACTCGTATCTATCTGCGACCTGCATGTTATACTATGTCAAATACATAAAAAGTACAGTTTTGTGAATGTATGCACACTATTAAGGTTCCATCTAGCTACTCTGCAAACATTAAAAAGTTGGTGTCAGTGAAAGACTGTACTGCTTGGAATGAAGTTTCATGATTGTCATGTTTAATGACATATATGATTCCCATTGCAATTCGTGGTTGTTACCAGAGAACATCCGACATACAATTACAAAGCTTTGTTTGTTTTTTTAACAACATTCACTCAAAGGTTATTGATGCCGAAGTCTTGGATGGATGGCAAAATGATATTATCATCACCCTTTGTGAGCTAGAGATGTACTTTCTACCATCCTCTTTTTGATATAATGGTTCATCTAGTATCTTATATCGTACAAGAGATTAAGGCTTGTGGTTTCGTATTCCAACGATACATATACCCTTTTGAAAGATATATGGGTTTCTTAAAAGATTTTGTAAGAAACCATAATCGACCAGAGGGTAGTATTTTTGAAGGATATATTTCTGAAGAGGCAGCTGAGTTCTGCTGAGTTCTGTACGAGTAATTATATAATAACATTAATAATATATTATAATAACATATCTTAGTTTTGTTTAATTCAATTTACAATATGATAATTGTTTTATTCACATGTTATTTAGAAGGTGTCAAAAGTATCGATGTTCCTACAACATATGACATGCTTTTCTTCGCATATTGAAAAACACATGGAAATATTACGGCCGACACATTCGCAAAAGACAGAGAAATGGTATGAAACGAAACATAACGAGTAATTTTCTGAATGGATGAAGAATAAGGTGGCGGAAACTTGCGGTCAACCAAATGTTGATGAAACGTGGAGAAGTTGGGGAAGGGGCCTGGTTTTAGAGTAAAATCCTACCAAGTGTATTGTATTAACGGTAATACATTTCACACTAAAAAACAAGATGACAAAAGTGCAACGCAAAATAGAGAGTTACATTGGTAGCCTCAACTACCGAATTCGATAGATTGGATCATGATAGAAAAATCGCCACAGACTTATATTACGGTGTCATAGAAGAAATTTGGGAGTTAATATATGATGATATCATTATACGTATGTTCAAATGTAAGTGGGTCAATAACAACACGGGTGTTAAAGTTGATAAATACGGTTTCACTCTTGTCGACCTTACAACAGATGCATATAAATCAGAACCTTTTATTCTTGCAAGTCAAGCTACACAGGTTTTTTTATGTCAATGAAATGAGCAAACCAAGACACCACATAGTATTGCAAGGTAAACGACGTATTCTTGGTGTTGATCACGTTGTCAACGAGGAAGTATACAACCAGTTTGACGAGCTACTACCATTTTCTGTCAGCATTCAACCAATAAACGACTCTTCAACTAATGGCACTACATACTTACAATCCAACCATGACAATGGAATATGTGTTCAATAATCAAGGTTAGTATATCTATACCTTTATTTATTATAAATGTTCAAATTTATAATTTACAAACAAAAGTGTCATTTTCTTATGAGATTTTGATAAAAATATTTATAAATAAGAAAGTATAAACCCATAAATTATAATTATATCTTTTGAATT
This sequence comes from Helianthus annuus, assembly GCF_002127325.2. Lineage (NCBI taxonomy): Eukaryota > Viridiplantae > Streptophyta > Magnoliopsida > Asterales > Asteraceae > Helianthus > Helianthus annuus. Next base: position 169,631,135 of record NC_035446.2, read on the forward strand.
TATGTCAAGACAATAAACTGCGCCGTTACCACTTTTTTAACAATTTTTTAATAGCAAAACAAAAATATAATATTACTCTATGTTATCAAAGATTATTATGAAAATGGAATATACTGAAGTCTTGAGCATGGAAAGACGTCAAATGCAGCATGAGATTGTGCTAACACAATTAAGTCAACATACACACCTAGTGTGACTTCGCCACAACCATCCATTACAAAAGCTAAATGAGTTGGTTTTATATATTTTAAAAAATATGGTAAATTAATGATAAACATATTTGTGGGATCTCTGAAATTATTAAAATATCATCATTTCCTGAACCAGGTTTATATATTGCCGTGCACCCTATTGTTTCCGATGAAAAACTAAGCTTTATTGTCGATCCGTTTTCCAAATTTTAATCCCAATACTCGTTCAACAAACCAACCTCACAATTTCTTTACAAGCCTTCGATCCCGCATAGGGATACACTACCGAAAGTACCGGTACCGAATATACTGGTAGAATACTGATACCGAAAAATGAAGAAAATGGGCATCGTACTTAATATACCCGATATACTAGTTCGATACCAATATGCGGTACCAAATGCTCATCCCTAATCTCGCATCTAAACCCTCACATCATTGTTCCGTATGTTTTTTAAATTTATAACTATGTTTTTTTGTGAATATGGGACTGTTATACATGTAACTTAGATGCGAAACCATCAAAACTACGTCGTTTTGATTATTTTTTATTAATAATTCACTCTCACAAAACTGTTTCCTAAATTATCTCATCTTCTTCCTCGTCTCGAAGCCTCTAACTGATTTCGTTTTCTTTTACCAGATCTCTAACACAATTGCCCACAACAGTGGTACCATAAGAGAATTTGCTGTAAATATATTGATCTCTAACACAATTGCCCACAATTGCCCACAAACAGTGGTACCAGATTTCTAACACAATTGCCCGCAATTTGTTGCCCGACTACCTGCCATTGCTTTGTAATTGCCCTTTTTCGTGTGGAATGATATTGTTGTGGCAAATATGATATTCTGAACAAAAAAAAAAAAATTAATCCACAAAATCATATGCTTTTTCTTATATTTCAATACAAGTGTCTGTGGATAAATCATTGCAGAAGCGGTGGATAAATCATTGCAAAATACTCCAATCAGCAACTAAAAGTTTTGATTTTGCCGATATACATTCTCTACCTAGCTTTTTAAATATGATAAATATCAAAGCATTAATTCATTATGTAAATAATCAAAAATCCTATGTTGATTAAAATCAATCAATGAAATCATATACTTTGATACTTTGGTTTTGTTGCTATATGTTCTTTCGGAAATGGTTAATTACGAGAATACAAGATAAACATTATTTCTATGAAATTGGTTGGAGGTATCGATAGGAGGAGAGAGATAGAGATAATTCGGGAAAATGGTTTTGTTATAATTAAATTTTAATTGAAAATAATCAAAACGACGTAGTTTTGAATGGTTTTACATGCAAGTTAGATGCCTAACAGCCCTATATTCACTTTCCCTCTTTTTAAAAAGCCATTGTAATTACCTATATCTACATTACCTATTAGTATTACCTTATCTACAATGAAATTGTACATGTGCGGGAAAAGTACCTATATCTACCTTACCTATTAACCTATATTTACATTTATTTATTTATTTATTTATTTATTTATTTACAATGAAATTTAGATTTGCGGGAATAGTGAATGAAGATGAGTGGTTGAATTGGTTGTTCAACCGGTGGTGCCATATGGCACACACTAAACAAAGGTTTTTTTTTTTTTTTTTTTTCATATGGACAGGAACAGTGACAGACAATTATTGGTTTAGCTAGATTACGATTTGCCCCGTTTAAATTTATAGTTTTGTCATTTGTTTTGTTTTTTTCTTCTTCTAGTCAAATTACGAATTTGCCCCTAGTTCAGATTTATAGTTTTGCCATTGTTTTTGTTGTTTCCCCTGTCAAATTACGGTATTGCCCCAGTGTAGAATTCGTTTTAGTGTTTTAACTATGGTAGTGTTTTGTTTTAATCAGTTGGCTTGATGTATTTTTTCGTATCAAGCGGTCGTTTTTCCATTGGTTTAGTTTTGTTTTTTTAAGCAAAAGTATGGTAGTGTTTTATAAAAGTAACCGAAATACAGACATATATGTTATGAGGGAGAAACATTCGGATTGGTGCCCCGGAGGCAAAAACTAGTATAACATTTATAAATGAGAAAAATGCCCGGATAGTCCCTGTGGTTTCACCTTTTTTCACCTATAGTCCCTATCTTTCTAAAACTACTTGAATAGTCCCCAAGGTTTTCCATTTTGTTCTCGGATAGTCCCTGGGTCTAACTTCAGTTACTTTTCTCTGTTAAAATGATGTGAAATGACAAAAATACCCTTTCCTTTAAAAGGCCAAACCACAGAGACTATCCGAGCATTTTTCTCTTATAATTATATATTTTTAATAAAAACCTTTTAATTAATATTTTTAATAAAATCTTTTAGTGAATATTAATAATTATGTAATGATGACCTAATTATTAATTATTAATATAATATAATTAATTCAAAAAACAAAACGACAATTCCACTGTCGTTGTCTTCTTCGCAAAACAAGTCCCAAACCCTAATGTGTTCAGCCGCCGCCGACAAGGTGATGATGACGATAAAGTGTGGTGACCGGCGATGATGACAATAGAGATGATGAGATTGACGGTGACGGACAGTGAATGGCGGTGGTGTTTATGAAGAACGGAGACAAAAGTGGTCGGAGAAGGAGGTCGATGTTGAAACCGATGAGAAACAGTGATGACGACGATGATGAACAGTGGCGGATGTTGCAGGTTGGTCGGAGATGATGACCGGAGACTTGCAAGTGATAACGATGAAGGTCGCGGGTGTTTATGGAGGTCCGTACGAAGGTGGTGGTGAAGATGAACGGAGATGATGTGAAGTGATACGGTGGTGACGGAGATCGGTTGTTCAGACGCCGCAAAAGGAGGTTGATGGTGATTATCGATGAAGATGAAGACCGAGATGAACAGTGAACGACGATAGAGAAGGTGACTGAGATGATTTTCCGAGTTGCAGGTTTGGCGGAGGTCGACGTTTACGGTTGCCGGAGATGATCGATGAAGGACGGAGATAATCTGTGTGTTTTGTAGTTGCCGACGATAGAAAATATAGAAGTGATGATGATGATGATGATGATTGACGATGGTGAAGACGCCGGAGGTGGGTGACGGTGGTCGGAGACAAACGGAGAAGATGAACGGAATATGGTGGTGATGAATGATGGAAGGAGATAGTCCCTGTGGTTTGGCCTTTTAAAGGAAAGGGTATTTTTGTCATTTCACATCATTTTAACAGAGAAAACTAACTGAAGTTAGACTCAGGGACTATCCGAGAACAAAACGGAAAACCTTGGAGACTATTCAAGTAGTTTTAGAAAGATAAGGACTATAGGTGAAAAAAGGTGAAACCACAGGGACTATCCGGGCATTTTTCTCTTTATAAATTCCAGGATATATCCATTTAAAGATACATCATCGCCAAAGAAACCGTTTTCCCTCCCCCTACAAACCTCTTCCCCGCCTAATATCATCCAAACCCTCTCATCACAGCCCTTCTTCTCGACTAAGAAGTTTGATCTTCACTGGTAATTTTATTTGAATGAGTAAATCGGTTGAATTAGGGCTTTTGATTATTGATTACAACTTTTGAAAATAAGGTAGATATTTTGTTGAATTCAGGCTTTTGAAAGTAAAGTAACAATGCTTTAGGCTTTTGTATTAAAGATTTTTCATTTTGTTTGACGGGCACATTCATAATACCATTGTTAATTTGTTAGTCAACTGTATAAGACTATATCTTTTGTTTATCTACCAATGTGTTATTTATGATTGATTACAAGAACAAAATTAGTACTTAATATGCAAGGACTAAGGGTGTTCTTTGGGTTTTGATTTTGGGTTTCGGGATTTTCAAGTCGGGTTCCTCGGGGTTTCAAAGCTAAACGCATCATCCAGTTTAGGAGTTTGTGTTCACCTTTCTAAGTGCAATCACTATTAAAAAATCTAACATTTTATTTTACAATATTTAAGGCTCGAACTATCTACACATTTGGTGTGTAGATAGCCACCCCAAAAAGGTCTTTTTTGTCTTATATGCACACCCTACAGTGTCGAGCTGTGGGCAAAGCGCGACGTTTTGGTCCGGTCAACCAGACAAAGACTGACGGGTGTCTGACGGGTCTTTTGTCTGGTTGGCAGGACCAAAATGCGGCCAAAGCTCGGCGTTTTGGTCCGGTCAACAGACCCGTCAGTCTTTGTCTGGTTAACCGGACCAAAATGTAGTGAATTGTAAGATGTTTGTTTTATTCTATGATTACAAGTACACGTATACAAGCTTTATATAGACAACAGTACACATGGAAATAGCAAATGTACAGGAGAGAGTTATGGCCTAAATATGGTTATGGTTTGACTGAGATTTGAGTCTTGATTTCCTTTGATTTGGTTTAAGTTATTTCCTTGATATTAGGTTCCTTATATGCCCCCGCAAGATGGAGGATCCATCGGAGACGCCAATCTTGGAGCGATTCCGAATAAACGATACTCGTGACAGTGGCTTGGTCAGCATATCCGCAAGTTGGTCTTGTGAGCTAATGTGTAGGACACGTAATTAACCAGCAGATACTTGTTCCCTTACGAAGTGGTAGTCAAGGGCAACGTGTTTCATTCGCGAGTGGTAGACTGGATTAGCACAAAGATACGTCGCACCTGTGTTGTCACAAAACAAAGTTGGGGTGTGATTAGTAGTAATACCAAGTTCTTTAAGTAAACTCTTAAGCCACATGAGTTCGGCCGATGCGTTTGCCAAGGCCTTGTACTCAGCTTCAGTTGAGGAACGAGAGACCGTTTTTTGACGTGTAGACTTCCATGAGATTATGTTGGTGCCAAGGTAAAGGATGTAAGCAGTAGTGGATCGCCCGGCATCATTGACTCCACCCCAATCGGAATCTGAGAAGGCCGAAAGTGTGAGAGAGGAGTGACGGTTTAGGAAAAGTCCATGATGAATGGTTCCTTTTAAGTAACGGAGGACGCGTTTGAGAGCTTGCCAATGGGTTTGACGAGGAGCATGCATGAACTGGGAGAGTTTGATGATGGCAAACGAAATATCAGGACGAGTAAGGCGAGATATTGAAGAGACCCGACAAGCTTTCTATAAGGAGTAGCATCAACAGTGGGTGAAGGATCATTAGGTGATAAGGGTTAGTTTGTACCAAGCGGAGTAGTGACATCTTTAGCGCCCTCCATATGAAAGTGGGTGAGGATGTCTTGGATGTGTCGATGTTGAGATAGGAAGAGACCCGTGGATGTGGGAATTACTTCAACACCTAGGAAGTGGTGAAGCGTACCAAGATCCTTTATGGAAAATTTGTTGCCCAATGCATTGATAAAGTGGTTAAGGAACTTGGAATCATTGGCCGTTAGAACAATGTCGTCAACATAGACCATGAAGTAGCAAGTGATGTTGTGATGTTGATAAATGAAGAGAGATGGGTCAGCTAAGGATTTTTTGAATCCAAAGTGTAAAAGAAAGGTTGTGAGCTCAATATACCACGCACGTGGAGCTTGTTTTAAACCGTACAAAGATTTTTTGAGCTTACAAAGGTGATGAGGGAATTGGCTATCAACATAACCGGGTGGTTGTGTCATGAAAACTTCCTCATGAAGTGTGCCATGGAGAAAGGCATTGTTGACATCTAATTGGCGTAATGGCCAGTCTTTGGAGAGGGCAATCGAAAGAATGGTACGGATGGTAACGGGTTTAGTGACAGGCCTTTTGCCACTAAACGGGCTTTGTATTTGTCAACCGAACCATCAGGGTTGCGTTTTACTCGAAACACCCACTTGCATCCAATAGGTGTATGATTATTGGGAGGTACGAGTTCCCAAGTTTGGTTGTGGAGAAGAGCATTGAATTCGGAATCCATTGCACTCCGCCATCGCGGGTCTTTGGATGCTTGAGTATGAGTGGTCAGTTCAAGGGTTGTTGGAAGAGGATGAAGAGTGGTGGTATTGATTAGATTGGAGTTGAAATATTTGGGGTTTGGTTTTCTATCACGTTGAGGTCGAGTGTTGGATTGAGTAGTTGGCGAAGGTGAAGATGTGGCGGCGGCAAAGGTAGGAGATGGGAGAGTGGTTGGGGAGGCATCGATAAAGATGTGGGAGTTGGTAGTGGAAGGCGATGGAGAGTGGCTAGGGTCGGATGATATGGGTGGTGATGGAAAGAGGTTAGGTTCGAGGGAGGAGTTGACTTGTGGAGAATTGGTGACAAAAGGTGAGGTTTGAGGGGTGTTGGCATTTGGTGTAGATGGAACATGCATAGTAGTGTGGTTTGGGTTGTGAAGTGTACGTTGTTGGGTGAAGTGTTGCATGAGAGGGGTAGATGGTTGCGTGTTGAGAGGTGTTGAGAGAAAAGTATCGGGTGTTGGTAAAGCAGAATTGGGTGAAGATTTTGTGTGGAGTAGGAAGATGTGTTCAACAACTCCACATGACGGGAATGATAGAGACGATGTGAAACAGGATCATAGCATTTGTATGAGGACTTTGAGGGTGAGTATCCAAGAAAAGAAAGATACACTTGATGGAACGTGGATGTAGTTTTGATGACGCATACGGACGCAACCACGGAAAACACAAACACCCAAAAGGTTTTAATTTTGTGTAAGTTGGCGAGGTGTTGTATAGGAGATCAAATGGAGATTTAAAATCTAGTATTTTTGTGGGGAGGCGATTGATGAGGTAGACCGCTGTTTGGAAAGCATGAGATCAAAATGTGAGTGGGTAAGTTGGCATGATGGAGGAGGGAAAGGCCGGTTTCAACAATATGACGGTGACGTCTTTCGGCTACACCATTTTGTTCGGGTGTATGTGGGGGAGTGGTAAAGTGAGAGATGCCATGTTGTTGAAGGTAGGGAATAAGACCAATGTATTCACCTCCGTTGTCAGAGAAAAATGATATTAGTGGTGTACGAAAGAATTTTTCAACCAATGTTTTAAATTGCGGAAATAAGGTGGCAACGTCTGATTTCCGTTTCATAGGGTAAAGCCAAGTGTATTTGGAGAAAAAATCAACAAAGATGACATAATATGCGTAGCCATCATTGGAGGGTGTAACCGGGCCCCAAACATCGGAATATACTAGTTCCAGTGGTTTGGAAGCGGTAAAAGAATTTGCACCAAAAGGCATTTTATGGCTTTTATTGATAGAGCAAGCATCACAATGAAATAAATTACTAGACATTTTATTTTGATCTAACCCAAAATTCCTAAGTATAAGTTTTAGGATTTTGATAGATGGATGTCCAAGCTTGTGATGCCATGAAAGAGTTGACCCGGTTGACTTGGTTGCGGAATTGGCTTGAGAAAGATGGCGAATCAAGTTGAGAGCCGCATAGTAGACGTCATTAACATTCACTCCCCGCATTAGGTGCGCCCCCGTGCGAAGGTCCTTAACCAAAAAATGATAAGGAAAAAATTCAACAGAAACATTGTTAGATTTACAAAGTTTTGCCACGGAAACAAGATTATTGCGTAATTGAGGAACGAGAAAGACATTATGCAAATTTAAATCACGCGAGGAAGTAGGAATAGTGGTGTGACCGATGTGAGAGATGGGTAGACTTTTACCGTTTCCTAACACAATTTCGTCCGGCCCTCCATATTCCGATAAAGTGTGCAATGAGGAGCGGTTAGGGGCTGCATGATCCGAGGCACCTGTGTCAAACATCCAAGGGGGTGTCGGTAGAGACGAGCTAGCCGTCGAAGTGTTGACCATCCTGGGTTGGCTGATGGACCCGAGGATATGGTAACATTATTTTCTTGTAGAAAACGTGTCATCTTCCTACAGTCCTTCGTTACATGCCCTGTGATATTGCAAAAAGAACAAAACAAAGAGTTTCGGTTAGTCCGTGAGGGTTGGGTTAGCCCACTGTTTGAACTTTGGTATTTGTTGGATCTGGGCCCATAATGACTGGGCCTGTTTTGGTATCTCTGGTCATAAGAAGCCCTAGAATTAGAGCGACCAGGTTGTTTATACGTATTGTTCACTGTGGAAATTAGGGGTGGCTGGGAGTTCTCTTTCAATGAGCATTCATGGTCCACAAGTTTAGCAAATAGTTCAGAGAAGGTGATGGGTGAGTCCCGTGCTTTGATTGCAGCAGTTAGGTTCTTGTAATCATCACCTAATTGATTGGTGATATGCACGGTTAGGTCTTCATCATTGATTGGACTGTTTGCTAGGGCAAGTTCATCAACAATGGCCTTCATCTCGTGAAGAAATTCGGCCACTGGTCTTGTTCCTTGAGGGTTTTTACCGAGTCTGGATTTTAGAGAGATAACACGTGATCTTGAGACGCTTGCAAAACACTCGGTTAGGCGTTGGAATAGTTGCAGAGAGGTTGTTGCAGAGGTGACAATCGGTTGAATGGTTTCTGAGCAACTTCCGAGAAGTGCGCCAAGGAGAATCTGGTCTTGACGAAACCAGAGACGGTAATTAGGATTTGGTTTGTCTTGTAGCGTTTCTGGGGGTGGTTCGGTTTTACCGTCGATGTATTTGTCGAGATTGAGGCCAATTAGTGTGGACATGACATGTTTTCGCCAGGTAGGAAAGTTGTTGGAGGTGAGTTTGATTGGAAAATGGGTATGTGTGGTGATCTCTATGATTTGGGTTGTTATTGGAATGGACAGAGGAGAAAAAAAAAAACGAAGAAGAAAGGATCAATGAGACTCAGAGGAGTAAATTGGTAAATTGGCTCTGGATACCATGTAGTGAATTGTAAGATGTTTGTTTTATTCTATGATTACAAGTACACGTATACAAGCTTTATATAGACAACAGTACACATGGAAATAGCAAATGTACAGGAGAGAGTTATGGACTAAATATGGTTATGGTTTGACTGAGATTTGAGTCTTGATTTCCTTTGATTTGGTTTCAGTTATTTCCTTGATATTAGGTTCTCTTATACAAAACACCACGCTTTGTCCACAGCTCGACACTACAGGGTGTGCATATAGGACAAAAACCCACTTTTTGATGTGTAGATAGGCACATTGGTGTGCCAATAGGTACACACATAATTAATATTAGCATATTAACTTGATGTGATTTTTAGCAATTCACTATAAAAATGGCTGACAAGAAAAGAAGGGGAGCTGACAAATGTAAGAAGATGTTTACTGATCCGAATAAACAAACAATTGATTTCAATGAGGATGGCTTAGCAATTGGAGCAAATGCATCGGGCTTTAGCTCATTCATTTGTTTAGAGTTTAAAACAAGGATTCCTTATTATAAACTAGTTAAAGAAATAAACAGCCAGAAGTACGATGATGTATGGGAGTACGTCAAGGTAGTGGCGAAGCTTGACCCAAATGACAGGGGGGGTCGAAAACGTATATACCCAAAAATTTGTATGCGAAATTTTTTTATGTAGGAAACAAGTCGAAAAGCAAAGAGAAGTGTAGAAAAGAACACTGATCGTCCTCGTGTTGGTCGAATGGGATTTGTTGGTTTACAAAAGTTTGAGGAATATAGGTGGAAACAACTTGTCGAAAGCTACTCACACCTACAAAAAGTGGAAGACGAACGTGTACAATGATATGCTGTTAGCAGATCATTCTACAACTCTTTCACAGAGTCGTATGAACGTGTACAACGATATGCTTATTCTCATCATTTTTTATATATTTCTTTGTTGATCTTGATTGCTTAGTTTTCCTGTCGATGACATTATATGATTACATTCACATGGTCTTTTCTGATGACCAACTAATTATTAATGTTGTCGATCAAGTTAATGCCTTTTAGAACGACCAGTCTTGAATTGTTACCACTCCCAACTTGACTTGCTCGTCTAGCTAGATATGGTACATTTGTGTCAATGAAATTCAAAAAAGGGCCTCCAAACTTCATTTTTTCTTTGCATTATGTAATTAGGGTACAAAAGTGATGTTGAAACTTCTGCATACTATTTCTTGACAAATATTTGACAAGTTATGATAATGCAATTTATGTACCACATTAAATGACAAAGGATCTCTTTAAAACCATGGAAAATTTTGGACTTTATTTTGTTGTAATAACTATTTTTTATGCATCATTTACAGGTAGGTTGTTGGTTTAGTAGCTGAGGATGTTCTTGGACTAAGTCATAGGTTGTCTACAAGCACAAAGCCTTAATTCTCAGTAGCTTGAGGATTGAGTATAAAATAGGAGTTAACTTTCGTCAAATATCACTAGTGCTCTAGTAGTGGCAACGGGTATTTAAGTTCCACCTATGGTGGGCCAGGGTGAGTTTTCCCCTCCAGGTCTCAAGTTCGAGTCTGCGTGATAAGGGTTTCTCATTGAGGGGTTTAAATTGGGGATCTATTGTGCCAGGAGGCTCTCTAGCGCGGACATGGTTAAGGCAACGTATGCTAGACCTCCCGACATTCGCGAATAATTCACACCTTTCAAAAAAAAAAAAAGGTGAACTATGACTTTGTGTTTTGTAGAAACAAAAGAGTTTGACATTTGTATTTATAAGTTTGAAGGTTTCTAATCAAATATAGAGTTTATGGTTGCTGCTGATTGTACTTTTTTTAGTATTTGGTTGTTTTGTAAATGGAAATGAAGAAGATTACTGCTGTATTTGGAAATCCAACAGTTTTAATTGAAGCTGCCATACAGACCGTCGTATTTGAACATACCATAACCGTTGTAAATGAAATTTTATAATTTAATTAATTAATTGTAAATAATTTATAAACTCTTTTAGAACGTTTTCACCGTTGTACATGGATTTTATTGAAAATGTTATTGCTCCTTTTAGGCTGGAGAGTGTGGGGGCGTCACCCCCGCCAACTCAGCAACTATAGCGCCCCGGGACGCTAACCGACTACACCGTCCGAATTAGGGGGGGGGGGTGCTATAGGAGGGGCTCTATCATGGTAAAGATTGAGAAGGGGCGCTAGAGAGGGGCCCACTTGATTTAAATCAATGAAATCTTTTTTTTATATTTTGTTTAATAGGGGGCTCCATCCACACCATGCAAATTAAAGGGGGCTCAGTCGCTGAGGTGGATCCTAGGTGGCGTTGACGTGGCCTGATGAAGCCCCTAAGGGGCTCCAACCACACCCTCCAGCCTTACAAGTGTTCATCAAGCAAGCTCTTATACAACGCCATATACTTTTTAAAACGAAACATTTTGTACTACTGTTTTAAAAGAATAGTATATCCGTTTTAAAAGCTTTCTTTTTGTGTACTACTTATACACCGGTATACACGGTGTATATAAAGCTAGGGTTTGATATTGGTGTTCAAAAATATGTATACCCAATTACATTTGGAAAAACGACAATCTTCATGTTTATGTTTCTTCAACCTCAGATTGCATTTTCGTACTTGGCATGAAAATCCAAAATTGTTTCTTCAACCTCAGATAGCATTTTCGTACTCGCCATGGAACTCCAAAATTGTTTCTTCAACCTCTGATTGCATCTGAGCCAAACTGGTTAGATCCTTACGCACGTCCACCAAACAATCAAAATACACCTCAAAATTTTGCATGTTGTTTAGAGAATCTAGGTTTACCATAGTAGACCTCGCTGCCATGCATTGCTCGGTTAGGATCATCATATCTGTTTTACAAGAATTTGTTTAGTGTGTGTGCATATATAAAACTTTACATACAGATATTATTAAAAAAAACTCACTGTTGCCATAGTTGTGTATAGTTTCAAAATGATCACGACAAAGATCCATTAACTCCTCAGTTGGTTCTTTAACTAGCATTGTTTTTCCTTTGATGAATGACATATACTCCTTGTGTAGTAAGTTGAACATCTTCTGGATCTTCAGAATATCCCCCGCTAGGTAATCGACTGTTGCATCACGGTCCAAATTGGCCACCACCCACCCTAAGTGATAATTGCTAACATTTACTTGTGGAATTAGGTGGTATCTTTTAACCTCTCCCAGGAACTCATAGAAAACTTGATTACACTCCTCCAAACGATCTCCACTAAACCCATTGAACAACATATTTGCAAACACTGGTGGAAGATCAGAAATCCTGCAATTAAAAAATTCCTTTTTTCAATATAATATATCAACTCAATAATTCATGTATAACTTACGTCTTTACCACCGGATTGGCATAATTTTGGAAAAGAATGTGGCTTATAATCAATTAACAAAAGGTCAAATACTCAATGCTCGCTCAAATTTTCTTATAGATATCTAAAATGTAAGAGGACTAAAACTAATGGATTTCACAAATTCAAGATTGTAAATCAAAAACTTATGGATTTCATGGGTTTTAAAGATATTTATATTCTTAAAGATATCGACATGACCCGAACCGACCCGATAATTACTTGGCCCGACCCGTTACCCCCAATGATCATTACCTGAATCTCGAACCAAAAAACTAATTCGGGTTTTGGTTTCTTAAGATGTCAGGTCTGTTGGTCCAAGGTACAAGATCGAACCTGAATATTAACACATCGATCTCTTTCCCGATTTCCCAGTATGATTCTGAGTTTATCAACAAATTAAGCTGATTATTAAACAACCCCCAAATCATGTCTTGAAGAATCCACCAAACAATACGTGATTGATTATTATTGTTTGTGTTGTGTTGTGCTGCAATAACTTAGAAAGCCGATTGGGCTAGCCCACTATAAATCTTTATGAAATTCTGTCCAGCAAGGTAACTCTCTTAATGGGCCGACTTTATGCCAAAACTCAACCGAAAAAAAAAACTATATCCAACATATCTTGTCGGTTTTAGATACCTTTCGGTACCCTAACTAAGACTATGGGGTATGGGGCTTGGGTTGGGGGAAAACGCCCAAGCCACCGCCCCGGGTGGGCTTGGGTTTCAAGCCGGCGTGGGGCGGTCTTGACATCCGATGTGGCGGCCTCCTATTGACTGTCAACCGCCATGTCATAGCGGGCCATTTGAAAGTTTGAATTTTAAATTCAAACCGTTTGGCCAAGCCAAGCAGTCACCCCAACATTCCTACAAATTTGGCAAAGAATGCAAACTTGATCTTAGTTAAACAAGAAAGTTTTAACATCGAAGAGTAATACATAGTTTTTGAATGAAAAAATAACAATTAAGAAAAATTACTACAAATAAATAGATAAAATAAGCTACTAGATAATAATTTTTTATTTAAATAAAATATTTATTTTTATGAAAACAAAGACGCAAGATATTTTGGTATTGATAAAAAAGCCTACATATTATATATATATATATATATATATATATATATATATATATATATATATATATATATATATATATATATATATGCTAATTGATGCCGATTATTTGATACACACCCACAAATTAAAATGGAGTGAAAAATAATAAAAATGGGGGAATCACATGAGTCAAACCTAGGTCTTGTGGAACCGAACCCACTAACTTACTATTCATTTTCATGAATAGTAAACCCCTTTGTAATCATGTTGACAAAGTGGGTGTGTGTATATAATATCATTAATAATTTTTTGTTCTAAAATCTAGGCTCTCCCTGGTAATGGATGTTTATTCATTATTGAAAGTAGTTAGTCAATAAATATTAATTATAAAAGAAATTAACGATAAGGGGCACAACTGAAATAGTTTGAAAGATGTGGTGTAAGATGGAGGGTGATGAAGTGGCTTTGAGATAACACAAAATGATAATATATATATATATATATATATATATATATATATATATATGAAAGATTGGTGGTAAGAAATTATTATCCATGGACCTGATAACGATTTAAAGCAACTAGGAGGGAATGAAAGATAATTGAAATCGATTTCTAAAAGCCTTCTACAAGTTAGCTATATATATACCAATGAGTTTATAGCTCAGTGGTACCCACTACCAATGAAGTTCATTGCCCACATGTGAAGCTGTAGTGGCGCGGGTTCGACCCTTGTGGTGCTCAGATCACGTGGATGGTGTACAAAGGTAATTTACAGATATCATAATCCTTGTGAGATGGGATGATAGGTATCTTTGGGGTACCAAGGACAAGGTTCCTTCCTTAACTTTTTTTACAAATGAGCTATACGAGGCAAGGTATCCATATTTATATTGCTAGGATATCTTTCGTATATGATCTAGAATATTCTATATGAAATTTCTCCATGAAAACATTCTAATTTTTCTTAGACTTCTATATGGCATTCCTTCTATACTAATTTTAATTTTATATCCTATTTCTAACAAACGATTCTAAAGAAAGTCACGTATCAACATTATATCATCTCTCAAATAATTGTAAATTAATTTTTTATTATATTTTAAATCGGATAATATCATAGAATGACAATATTACTTATTTTATTCTTTTTCTTTAATATACGTCCTTCAAATATATCTTTAAGTTAATCACCAGAGGCACATGATCTATCACTAACTTTATGGACTCGTCATTTCATAATTCGTTTTTATGGCCACCAGACCCACCCTCCCGATGGAGGTGCAACCTCTGCTTTGTCTAAATCGAACATTCTAGCTTCGATTCCACCTGGTTGTATTCTGATTCAATAATATCCCAATGCTATTGGTGTGGGGTTTCAGATTCAACTTTGGATTAGCAACTAGGGCTAGTGTTCTTCAACAAAAATCGCCAGGTCTGGTGTGGCAGTGACCATGGCGGTGCCAGCTCTCTTGGCCTGAGATGGCATCTTGTGTCATGTCAGCTCCTTTTTCGATACTGATAACGATCATTGATGGAAACATAGAATGGGATGTTATTTGGTTGATGTTTTTTTCAACAGGAAATAAAGGTATAGGAAAAATCCCATTAGTTTGGAAGCATCCTTCTAAAGACTGTTGTAAAAGTGATTGGTGAAGACGAGATGGCGCAGATGCTTCATATCGGGCTTGCTTGTGTGACTCGAGTCTAGGATAGATGCCATCGATTGATAAAGTTGTTTAAAGGATTGTTGACTTGTAGTTATTGGATTCTTCTGATTATCGGACCTCTCCCAAGGATAATAATTCTAATTTTTTAGAAAACATACAAACATCATTAACGTAAAAAAACCTTCTCGTTCAATCTTAATCTCCCTCTATTGTTGGATGAGACAAAATTAACATCAGATAAAATAAAAATGTTACTTGAATATCAAAGTGAGATGATTCCAACCCATATCCCCATTTACTCAATAAAAACAAAGAATGATCAATCTCCTTAAAAAAATGGCCCATGCAGGTCTCGAACCTGCGACCTTCGCGTTATTAGCACGACGCTCTAACCAACTGAGCTAATAGGCCACTCGTGTTATGCTTTGAGTTTATAAATATTCAAAAGCATACAAACACATAAGAGATTTCCAAAATAAAATTGGACATTATAATATATAATAATATTAATTTGATTAAAAGGTTGAAAATTTGACATGTTCTAATTATATGATTAGTAAGTTATATTGTGATTCCAAAAGAGAAATTGTTTCAACTTCATTGGTATATTATTTATAATAATGATCAGGGTAAGGATCCTGTAAAAAGTGCTCAAAGTGTAAGAAGTGTGAGAAGTGTATTATAACACTATATATAATACTATATAACACCATATAAACACCGTATAACAATATGTAACGCCATATAATACCATATAACACTATGTAACACTATATATCATTATATAACAAATATAACACTATACATCTATCATAGACATGCTATCAGACAACCTATAGTGTTATATTTGTTATATAATGATATATAGTGTTACATAGTGTTATATGGTATTATATGGTGTTACATTTTGTTATACGGTGTTTATATGGTGTTATATAGTATTATATATAGTGTTATAATACACTTCTCACACTTCTTACACTTTGAGCACTTTTTACAGGATCCTCTACCATAATGATCATATGACTCATTTTTTATATTCGGTCAAATCACCATAAGTAAATGATTAGATAGACCATTTTACATTGCAATTTCGATTTATATAACTTAAACGAAAGGTGTACAAAGATCAGTCTTGTCACATCCTAATTTGGTCCAAGACAGGGATAGAGAAACTTACACCAAATACTAATATCGTGTCGTATCATATTGATGTCGACTGAATATATAAGGTACAATATTCGGTTTTGAATTTAGCTCAATTTCGGTAACGGCACCATGCGGTACAGTGGTTTGATACCGATTCAGGACTTTTAATGGTACACCATGGCCGTACCAAACCGGTACTGACCGAACATATATGGTAAGGTATTGGGTTTTTGTTTTAGCAAAACTTCAAAGTTGGTACTATGTGGTACGATATCAAAGTTTTGCTAAAACATATGGTTCTGTACGGTGACGGTGACATTCTCACCCCTACTTTCCCTAGTCCTAGATAAATTTGGTTTTGATATTTGATACTTAAACAGTTTTTTACTAAATAGTAAATATTAACGGCATTATAGATATTGTAGGCCGGTGAACTTTTATGACATGTACAAGCCTCTTGTGGGACAACAATTAAATAAATGAGAGAAAACTGAAAAGAAAAACGAGACATTGAGTTAATCGTGACTTAGTAGTTAACGCACATAGTAATTATCTATATACTATATAAAGCATTTCATTTCATTGGGATAATAAGAGAATTTCTCCTAACAATTTTAAGACGCCATAGGAGATCTCAGCAGGGGAGGAGCTTAAAGGAGGCCAGACCGGGCCTCGGCCCGTGCGGTTTTTTCGCCTAGTAGTGTTAAATTTCAGGTTTTTGAGAATTTTTTTAAATGTGTATTGGTTCGGCCCAGGCTGATTTTATCTCCAAAAAACATCGGCCCATGCTGAGTTTTAGGTCAAGATCCGCCACTGGATCTCAGGCACCACTTTCCTCTTCCGGCTCTCCATTTTGCTCTAAAAAATTAACACACAACACCAAATAACAATCACTACCAGTTGTTGAATGGTAAATGTTACTGACTTGTGTAACTTGATTAGACTCAATTTGAGTATTCAAGTTTACTTTTTGAGTTTTGCTTTGCTTTCGCTATATTCATGATTCAGTTCATGGTTAGGGTTTTAGGATTTTAACTGGGAGTTCTGAACCTTGATTCATGATTCGGTTCATGCTTTGCAGTGTTTGTCGCTCGTCGTCGTGCTCACTGCTTAATTCAGGATCATGCCTTCTAAAAATTGGTAAGTTCAGGTCTATGAATTCAAGAGGGTATTCGTTTTAGGGCTTTTATTGAATTGATTCTACTTTGCTGTGTTCGCCACTGATGTAATGTGTTTTGCTTTAAGTGGTCGCCATGCTTGCCGATTAATTCAGGTTTAGGAACAAAGTGCTGGATGAAATAGGTTACAATCAGGAGACTTTAGAGGGAGAGAGAGAACTGGAGTTAACAGTGCCAATGCGGGCATCATTGCCCAACAGGTGATCTCGCTAACCGTTTCCAGTCTAGACATATCATTTTTTAGTACATATACCCTGACAAACTTTATTAAAAAAATGACAGAATACATAAACTACTTTGGGTACAAAATTTCTTTCAAGTTTGCCACAAGTTTCATGACATTAAAATTTTTAGTTAACAGTAAATTATATAAATAATCCTTTTGGTATCTATATTTTCCTTTTAAGATGATATAAACTTTTACTAAGTTAGGGAGTCTTTATCTGGTATCCATGATTTTATTGTTAACATGACACGAATGAAGCTAATCTTATATGCTGCATGCTCGATCGAATGCTTGATGATGATGACTTTAGTATTATCAATTTCAGGGTGTCCCACCCCACCTCTGGAATCTGGATGTTAGAATAAAGTGGCCAAATGATCTTTACTTAAAGTGGGAGGAATTTTGTGTACATCAACATATAGATATCTAACAAGTTTAATGTCAGTGCTGGTAAACTTCTCGCTCCTAACTGATAGTGTGAGCAACAGTTAACGACTCAAGTGCACTTTATTCCGCTTTCCATAGTGCGAGTCATTTGGGTAAACTAACTGCTTTAGAGATATGGGTACATCTGTTATAAACTGTGACAAGAAAATATTCCGTTTAGCAAAATGTGATCTCTTACAAGTAGATGATCATGATTCTGGCTGAAAAGCCAATTAGACAACAGTACTAGAGGTGCCAATTTTGATCCATTTAACCTAAGTTTACTTGAAATTGTTTAGGTTATATGCAAACTCACAAATTCCATGTCAATTTCATATCATGTTCTCGTGTCATATATCCACACCCTTTGTATTAAGAGAAGAAAAACACCTGTAGCTAGAGGTGCAAAAAACCAGGTTTTTTAATACCCGGGTTCGGTACATACCCGGGTACTGATATGACCGGGTTTTGAATTTTCGACTATTGCCAATACCCGGGTCGGGTTCGGGTCCGGGTATTGGTCAGGAAATCAGAATGCCCTATTTCCGGGTTCAGGTATGAAAAAAACTTGGGTGGGTATTAAAAAAACTCAAACGGGTATTCCTAAAACCCAGTGTAAGTAGGAACTGGAATAATCAAAATGCATGTATCCCTAAAACATGGTATCGGTTATTCCAAAAACCCGGTGCTAGTATCCTAAAACCCGTGTACGGGTATTATTAAACCCGGTTACGTTTATTGAAAAAAACCTGGGTATACATAAAATCTGGGGATAAAGCGGGTCTATAAAAAAACCCGGGTTCGGGTTTGAGTTCTCAGCTGGAATACTATACCTGGTCTATTACTCATAGGGTAGGGTAGGGTCAGGTTCGAGTTGTCAATACCCGGTTTTTATAAAACTCTGGTCCGAGTTCAGGTTTTTTGTACACCTCTACTTGTGGCGATAGCAGATTGGCGGATGATCTCCTTTTGGGCTGCCCAAATAAGTCACAGCTAATATAGATCAAGTCTGATAGGCTGGCCCAAAATTTTAGAATTTTACTGATTTTTTCTATATATGAATAAAGGCCGAAAAAGCACGTAATTGAAATTGAATAAAAGGTTGATGAGGTATTAATAAAGGTGGGTCAACCGTCTGCTTTCAGTGGGCCTGATTCTACCCAATAGACTAATCATCTATTACTTTCAGTGTTTCCTTGTGGGCCACAATGGACCTTGTGGGCCATTATGTATTTTCTTAAATTATCATTTGATAAAAAAATATTAATTATTTATGATGTATTTTGTTTTATTATGAAAGCTATACATGCATAACGGTATTCTTGACACGAATTCTTTCAAAATTTTATTTATCTTTTTCATATATAATTAAAAGCTGACTTACGACTCTAGCTCATTACACCAAGTAGTCTCCTAAGACCGTGGGGTATGATGGGGCTTGGGTTGGGTTTGGGTTGAGGCATGAGTTGACACATGACTTGGGGGGGGGGGGGGGGGGCAAACATGAGGTGACCTACATTCAACACGGTATGGTAGGGCCGGGGTTTGGGGCGCAGGTTTGGTGGGCTTCGCTGGACTGACCTGCTGGGCTATTTGTTTTAAAACAACAAATTTAATTTTTTTAATATTTTTAAATAAAGAAAATTACATAAAAAAAAATTCCTAACGTTTATATTTGTTTTTTTATCTCTTCTCTCATCTCCAAGACTAGTTGCAACTCGTCACCCTGTAGGTGATCAATCGGCTGGGATAGAATTTTCAAATCATCCCGTCTTTGTTTCAGCGCATCTCTAGCGGCATCTCTAGCTTCTTTGCTCTTTCGTTGTTCGGCCCTTTGTTGTTGGAAGACGTTGAATGTATCTAACTTGCTTGCAATGTCATCCAACTGATCGTTGTATATTCCCCTACGCGAGCCCGAACTCCCAGCTGAAGGCGATGCCGTACCAGATCTTGATTTTTGAGCACGCCTTTTTGCGGCATCTCTTCCATACTCAGGCCGGTTTGGGCTTGGCGAATCATTCAAAAGGTCCTCAAACTCTTGATCTCGTGCATCAGATTGGGCTTGGACGAGGCCCTTGACCTTTTGGAAGACGTGTTCGATTCGCTACCACTGGGGATATTCGCCCACTTTGGATGGAACTTACAAATCTCCCAACAATGCATGAAACGAAAGTCGATCCCCACATTTGTTTTTAATGTAACCACAACGTTTGTCACAATGTCGGCTTCGGTTTTACCACTTTTTGGGTTTTGCTTTACTTTATTTAAAAACCCACTAAATTTTGTAAATTGGGTGCTTATCTCGCTCCACTTCGAGGATAAGCTATCGTTTTCACGATAAGCCTCCCTTCCCATTTCTTCATGGAATGCTCTACTAACCGCTTCCCACAAATGGGTTCGATGTTGAGAATATCTTATTTTAATAAAAACAGAATTTAATATATTACAAAGTTATATAAAAAATAACCATTAATAAAAAACAAAGTTTAAGAATACATAAAGTTGGATGTTGAGATTGTTGACACCAAGCCCTCGCCAATGCAAGTTCTTCAGCAACGACCCATTTTTGTTGTTTTCGTTTGACGGTTTCAACTGCTTTCTCCGCCTCGGTTTTTTTCTTATGACTTCTCTTTTTGATGGGTTTCGATGCGGAAGGAGCGTCGTTGGGTGGTTGAGTTTCGGGGACGGTTTCGGTTTGTGAAAGGTCGATGGAGGGTTGTGAAAGGTTGATGGGCGTTTGTGTAAACGGGGTAGGTATCGAATCATCGGTGTGTGGGAAGTTAATATACAAACGATTCCCAATATACAATGCATAACTCGCTTCAACGGGCATAGAAGAGTGTATGAAAAATGGACGAGGCATTGGACGATTGGGTGGTGGGCTAGGATTATTTTCTTGGAATGCATACGGGTTGTTCGGGTCATAAGCACGGTTATGAGGATGCATTTTTTCGTTTTGTAGAAAGAGAATTGAAGATGATTATAGAAGATGTGGTTGAATGTGGTAAAAAATGAAAGAAAAATGTGAGTTTTATAGTGGAAAAATAATTTTTTTAACATAGCCGTTGGCCAACGGCTAGTTTGGTTTGGCCATTCACAGCCCGCCATGTCAGCTTGTCAATACTGCCCCAAGCCCCAAGGGCCACGCTTCAACCCAAGCCCACCCGGGGTGGTGGCTTGGGCGTTTTCTCCCAACCCAAGTCCCATACCCCATAGTCTAATTTCTCAAAAACTCATTTTTAACACTTTCAAAAAGTTATTAGGAGAAGCAAAAGTAACTTTGTCAAACACCTTTTTAACTTGTAAAAGTCAATAAGTCAATAAGGAGTTTAACTAAGCAATCCCAAACATGCCCTTATTAGTTATAGCTTTAGTAGTACTAGCAGCAGT
Source organism: Helianthus annuus (assembly GCF_002127325.2). Taxonomy (NCBI): domain Eukaryota; kingdom Viridiplantae; phylum Streptophyta; class Magnoliopsida; order Asterales; family Asteraceae; genus Helianthus; species Helianthus annuus. The sequence continues at coordinate 169,652,452 of NC_035446.2, forward strand.
CTTAATCATGATACATACATTCACAACCGTACATAACATTTTAGTGAATAAGTATAACCGAAAATAATTAGATATCTAACTAGGAAAGCAGAATCATACATTTGTTTTAGGGTTATTGGATTTTATCATCCCAAATTATTGGCTACTGGCCGCTGCCACCCCCAACTATCACTTTGACGTCTGTCACCCCCAACTTAACACTTAGTGTGTTCTGTCACCAAATCGTTAACTGATCACTAACTTTAGATCCCGTTACTATACTTTTGGGGGTGTCATAGGGATCTTAGGGAGGTTTTAGGGATCTTAGGACACCCCAAATGTATAGTAACAGAATCAAAAGTTAGTGATCAGTTAACGACATGGTGACAGAACACACTAAGTGTTAAGTTAGGGGTGTCGGGCGTCAAAGTGATAGTTGGGGGTGGCAGTGGCCAATAGCCAATAATTAGGGGTGATAAAATCCAATAACCCTTTGTTTTATGATGGGAGAAAGATAAAAATAACTAGGAAAGAAGAACCATACTTTTGGTTTCCTGACGTCAGAGGCTTTGGAACTACTTAGTCGAGTTTAAAGGGTCATGCATAGTAATGTTAGGGGACGTAGTTTTGTTATTCAAAAAGTGGTAACGACACAACTTGTTGCTCGTTTACCATCTATCTCGATGTAAAATTATAAGTTAAAATGGCTGAATTGGTTTTAATCTGACTTCATTGATTCAAATCTTAATAACAAGTGGAAATACAAAATCCTAATAACAATCTTAATGATATAATTGATATATGTTTAGATAATATACTTTTAACCATGACATTATCATAATCAGAAAAAAAAAAACATTAATAGATATTATAAAAATGAACATATAGCACAACATATTTTTCTATATTTTCAAAATTGCAACAAATAAATTAGGAAAAAAAAAGTTAACACTAAAGGAAAATTACGAAAATAAATACTAACCAAACAAATTTCACCAAAACAAACATCTAAAGCGTCTAAATTTAAAGAACACATGAACATCCATTCACTACAGAATGTGACACTTATTCTAAACGTCTAAAATATCATCGTATTAAAAAGTTCATCTGTTTAAAAATCTTGGTGGAAAATAAAAAAGGAAAATGCTAATGTTTCTTTTGATGATTTAAATAAGTTAATGTTTATTTTGGTAAATTTTTCTAACAATAATCACAAAACTAATTAGCTCATTCCAAGGTGATAATTTTATAAAGGTTTCTTTTGTGTACCTAGAGAAATGATTTTATTCCCATGAGAGTTGAGACAATGCCCCACACCTCTTCTCCTCTCTGTCTGCCCTTGAAAACAAAACAGAAGAAAAACTTTGTCTTTCTTCTAACCAAATCCCATATTTCCTCACTCACACACACCAATATGGGTCTGATTTGAACCTTTAGACCCGACCCAGATCCTGTTCATTCCATCTTATTCACCCATAACAATCTTTACCATTTTCTACCAACCCAAATGGAGAAAAGTCACATGATTATACTTATTGTCACACTCTCTTCTTCTTTTGTAATTTTTCTTATTCTTTTCTTGATTTGTGTATGTACAAGAAAAAGGTCTGCAGGAAATGAAGCATGGGATAAAGAAGCAAACCCTGAGTTAAAAAAACAAACTGAAGTTGAAGATATAGAGGTTAAAGGGGACTTGATAAGGTTTGAAGGTGGTGAAGATCTAACTTGTTTTGATATATTGGATGCTCCTGGTGAAGTGATAGGGAAGTCAAGTTATGGTACTTTGTATAGAGCTAACTTGTTGAGTGATTCAGTTTTGTTGTTGAGGTTCTTGAGACCAGCTTGTACTGTTGGGAAGGTACAAGATGTGATGCATGTTGTACAGCTTTTGGGGGCTGTTAGGCATCCTAATTTGGTGCCTCTTTGTGGATTTTATTCTGGGCCTAGAGGTGAAAAGCTTCTTGTTTATCCCTTTTTCAAGAGAGGAAATTTAGCTCAATTTATTAGAGGTAATTTTTCATTTATCTTTAATTTCTTGGTGTGCATGATTTAGAGAAAAAAAATTACTTTTGTTTTTTTTTTTATATTTTTATGAAGCATGTTAGACCACCTGTAGTGGTTGCTCAAAGGGGCGTTTTTTGTGCTGAATCACCGCCAGTATCGCCCCCTAGCCATTAAGCATGGGCGTGATTGGCAATTTTTTTGTGCAGCCGTTTTATAAACCACGCCAAAGGGGGAGATCTTGTCCCATCAGATTTGAGCTTGCATTGTTTTGTCCAATAACATTTATTAAATTGTTTTTTTTATTTTATTTTATTATAGACATAATGCCCCACAATCCCTACATCCTCACTACACCCCTTTTGTAAAAACGCCCAATAATGTCTCATTGCTGACTGGGCTGTCACATGGTACAAAACGTCTTAAGGCGGGGCATTATTCACCCCAACGACTACGCATCTTCTTAGCAATAATAATTTATTGGTGTGCATGATTAAAAAGAGACTTGCTTTTTTTTACTTTTGTGTTTTTATAAAGTTATTCAATGAAATAGTGCCCTTTTGGGCAATGATAAATTAACATAAAGCAGAAAAAGTTACTGGTTCATGGATAATGTAACAAGTGATTGTACTGTACAACCATTTTATGCAGCTTATGTATTGTAAAGATCCAAACTTTATGGTTTTCTTGTACTTGTTTCTTTCCCCTTGGTGCTTCTGATCAATCTTAAGATTCATATTTGTCTTCTATCAAAATTACACATGTTTACCATGCGTTTTACGCCATGTGGCAGTCCAGTCAGCAATGGGGTATTATGGGGCGTTTTCTAAAATGGGTGTAGTGGGGATGTGGGCATTGTGGGACATTATGTTAACCATAAAAAAATCTTATTAGCCAAACAAAAAGGATATTAACTATGATTGGCCAAAACAAAATCAACCAGGCGTGGAATAAAGAACGCCTCAAGCATTTTCTTGGAAAAAACGCCCCTGTGGGACGTATGTGGGCGTGATTGGGCGTGCATTTGTAAAAAAAAACGCCCGAAAAATGGACGACTTGGTCTAACAAGATTTGTGGATATCTTGAAGATTAGGACTTTGTGATGGATAGCTATTTGTTTTTCAATTTATAAAAGGCCCATTATTTATGTTTTAATCTTTACTTACCCATCAATTTCATATTCTAAAATGACTTGTTTGACCTTAAAAGTCAAATTTTGGCTCTATTGGCTACAATAATGTCCACCACTTGAAAATTATTAACTAGTCATATAAATTATTACCACCTGGCAATTTTCTTTATCTTTATATAGAAAAAAAAATTATTAGAGTCTTGATTGGAAATAATATGCATGTGGTGAAGGTCTCCTTGATCATTCTGGTCATCAGTTTAGATCTTTGTCTTTATTATTATTAGAATATTAATTTAAATTTATTATTTTGAATTATTTAATCTCATTCACATGCTGCTCATTTAAATACTTCATTGGGGCCAATATTAAACTATAGAAAATTAGAAACTGATTATTATGATTTAATAATAATAACTTTTAAAGCACAAATCCAAACACTATCTTAGATCCTGCAAAGTATATTTGATATGGTAGCTGATGTTTTTTTTTTTTTTTTTTTTTTTTTTTGAGCAGATGAGAATGGTGAGTCACACAAATGGGAAATCATTTATAAAATATCAATGGGTATTGTTAGAGGATTAGATCATCTGCATACAAGCCTCCAGCGGCCGATTATCCATGGAAATCTCAAGTCGAAAAACATACTTTTGGGACGAAATCATCAACCTTTTGTATCTGATTTCGGCATACATCTTCTTTTGAATACAACGGCGTTACAAGATATGATAGAAGATGCTGAAGTTGAGGGTTATAAAGCGCCTGAATTAACTAAAGCGAAATATTTTACTACTCAAACTGATATCTACAATCTTGGGGTGATTTTACTTGAGTTAATTACTGGTAAGGAACCGATTAACGGAAAAACGAACGCTAGTGAAGATTTACATTTGCCGGCCTTGATAAGAAAAGCAATCTTGGATCATCGGATGTCGGATTTATACCATCATGATGTTCTTGAAAACGATAATGGTGGATCAACTTGTGTTAATGAAGATATTATTATCAAATTTGTTCAGCTGGCGTTAGATTGTTGCTCTCCTTCGCCTTCTCATAGGCCCGACATAAAGCAGATTTGCACGAGGCTTGAAGAAATTGGACGAAAGTCATGAAGTTTTACGCGTTGGGGACAAAAAGTGGTCAAAGTGGTCAAAAGGTTCAAAATCTTGGAAACAATGGGATGAGGGTTCTGCTTTGGTGTAAATGAGTTCAGTCGAGTCTAAATTCAACTGGGCTCATTTAGATTATGAGAGCTCGAGCTTGAAGTCGACTCATATAATGCTCTATGTCAATTGTCAAAATCTCGAGCTCGACCTGTAAGAAATGTTGTAAGCTCGAGCGTGGCCCATAAGGAATTGTTGTAAGCTCAAGCTCGGTCCTTATATTAGTGAACGATTTTTCATTTATACGTAGTATAAATATTTATTATAATTACATATGTAATAGTATTTACTAATTAAAGTATATAAGAATTTTATATTTATTTAAGCAGTAGGCGTCCTAATCAAGTCGAGCTTTTATCGAGCTGATCTCGAGGATCTAACGGACAGCTATAATCCAGCTTTGTTGCGGTGTTATTGAAAGTTGTACTCGTAGTATAGGGTTGTACTGTACTGTAGTGTACTGTAGTCCATAGGTTTCCTTGGTGATTTAGTATGGTGATGATGAAGCACATGTGTATTGAAATTGGTTTTGATATGGGTCAGACATGATCTTGAATGCTCAAAGTCAGAGCCTTAATTATTGGTGGTTGGTTGACCCATTCTATAGAGTGGTGCTTAGACTAGACGGTATGGGGGCCGGCTAAGGCCCGGCGAGTCCTGGCGCCGGTCCCCCACACCCCCCCCCCCCCAAATCCCAAAACGGCAAAAGCAGCGGCCCACAGACGATTGTGACGCGCCTCCTTTCTCCTCTTGCCTCTCACATATACCTATACATACATACATACATATATATACATAAAGGGGTTCATCCCCCACCCCCCTAGGTTCATCCACTTCAAGCCACTCCTACGTGACGCCGACGTGGCGGATTGATGGCCCATTCTTTTGAGGATGGGGCTCTTCATACCCTCTAGTCTTACTTTTTGTTCACCAAGAAAAGCAAACATCAGAATTGCCAATTATTGAGAATATTCAATTAGATAATTTGTTTTCAGTTTTCAGTACAACTGTTAGATATATGACAAATCAAGAATTCCATTTATTATAATCTTTTCTCTCTCACATACATCACCTCCACAAACAGCACTTGCACTTCCAGTTCATTTCTTTTCAATATATAGCTGGCAAAGTTGATTGGGAAGTTATATGGGCCAGTCTTTCTATTAAAATATGATTAAATTATACAAGCTTAGATTTTGCTAAAGTTATTAATCATGATATATATATATATATATATATATATATATATATATATATATATATATATATACATATATATATATAGGGTAATGCTAGACAAAAAACCCTAAAAGTTTTAGGAAACTCTGGAAACTCAAATCTCCCCCCATTTTTACCCAACTTCCCGACATTTTTTTTTGAAAAAAAAATAACACATGTAATATACATGTTTTAAAGTGTTTTGGGCCAAAAAAACAAAAAAGCGCCGAAGGGATGTTTTTAAAAAAAATAAACAAATTTCAGCAATGTCCGGTTGCCTAACATGTGTTAGGCACAAAAGACAGAAACTTGCTGATTTTTTTTTAAATCATTCCTTCAGCGCTTTTTTGATTTTTTTTGGCCCAAAACTCTTAAAAACATGTATATTACATGTGTTATTTTTTTCAAAAAAAAAAATGTCGGGAGGTTGGGTTTTCTATATATATATAGGGTTTTCTATATAGCCCTACCCTATATATATATATATATATATATATATATATATATATATATATATATATATATTTATATGTTTTCATTAATATATGCTTTTATTATGGCGGTAGCATCTTGCTACAATGAATAAAATTTCTGTCGGCCGTTCAAAAAAAATATATATATATATGCTTTTATTGCCCATGGCTTTATAGCCTAGTGGCATCTTGGGTGAGATAAGACTTTGGGACTAATAGGTCCTCGGTTCGATTCCCACATAGGGGGTTTTCTCATATTTATTGGGTTTCCTCCTGAATTGGTGTATAGGTATTATGCCTAGTGGAGATGGATATGATCGGGTGGTTCCGCTGGTGGCACGATGATACTCCAGTGGTCCGTCAGTGATCCAAAATTTGCCGTTCAAAAAAAATGTATGCTTTTATTATTAACTATAACTAATTATAACATTAGCTCCAGCCATCATGCATAGCAAGTGTAGGGATTCTATCAAATAGATCCTCATATAGATCTTTAGATATAACGCGTTGATTCCGACCATAAATCGTTATCAACCGCGATTCGAATTTTCATCCAAAGAAGTTTAACAATTAGAAAATGTTTCAACCCAAACACTAAAATCACACAATATCCAAATGTACAAATATCAAAAGGTGCTATAATAATTCAGGTCAAAGTCAACTTTGGTCATGGTCAACTCGGGACTAAGGCGATTTTTATCAAAGTCAACCATGGTCAGAATCAAAGACCAGCATAAGTCAAACAGAGCCAAAGGTTGATTTAAGGAAGGGCAAGATGTGGTCCATGTGGAAACTGCTAGAATTCTATTTGCACCTGTATTATAGTGTGTTTGTAATAAAGCTTGTAATTGTATAGCTAGTTTTCTCATGAATTGTATTCTCAAATGGGCTGGTTATAAGCCCAACTGGCCCAACTATGCGTTTGTGGCTTAGTTGGATCATAGAAAAAACTTGGGTCGAGATTATTTTCCAGTTACAGGATTCTCTGTGCGCTAATCGCATGTGGTTTTGTAACCGTTCTTTTGTTTATATCTATTAAATTTGTTGGGTAGGCTCTCCTTTACCAAAAAAAAAAGTTAGGCAATTTGATTAGTTCTATAATATTGTTTACAAAATTTAAGTAAAGAGGGGACCTCAAATCTTTGCTTTCACCATGAAAGATCTCCTCGACTATCACAAACAGGTGACAATAGATGAAACGAAAAAGAAGTTTATACAAGTGGTGATAATAGCAACATGTTGGGGAATATGGAAAGCAAGGAATGAAAGTGTTTTTGATGGGAAAAGGGCTGATATAGAAGCGATCTTCGGGGAAATGCAGGCAACATCATATTTATGGATTAAATCCAGAGCAAAAGGGTGGAACATGGAATGGAACAACTGGAGACATTTCGAGGTGTCAAATAGCTAGTTTTATGTAATGTTTTTAAAGGTTTACGGTGATCAAAATGAGGTGGTTGGCTTAGTAGCTTACTAACCATTTGATTATGTAATCTGTATGTTGAAAATTTCTGGTGATGAATGAAGTTTTTTGCTGTTAAAAAAAAAGGGGACCTCAATTCTCAAAATTACAATGGATCAAGTTTGAACTTTGAAGAATAGCAAATCAATGTTAACTTTTTTTAGAATGACGACAAACATAATCACTAATCCTACACCACCTAAAAAATCCATCTAAATGCCCACAATGGAGTTTGAACACTCACCGCTTGGTTGGAGTGAATTCAGCAAATACTTCTTTTTTTTTTTTGAATGGCAAACCTTACATACTCCTAAATTACACCAAATAAATACTAATCTACTCTTTATTTGGGATTGAACCCAAGACCTCCAATGCAAATACTTCTTAGCAGCAAATCAAGGTTAATAATGTTAGGTGTTAAATAATAGAGGGACTTGAAGTGTAATTGTAGAGTAGTATAGGGGGTTATTGTGAACATGTCTAGTTGTACTTAACTAACCAGCAGATGAATGAGAAGGGTAGCTAATGATTTGAGATTAATCTCCTTCTTCTTCTGAGAATTCTTCTTCTTCTTTCTCTGTATTAGCTCAATCTCTCGATTACCATTTTTGTTCGTAACAATGGTATCAGAGCTATCGTCCTCTTGACTGTGGGTTAGGCAACAAGAATTCCAATCAATATCAATCGACAGTGAGTAATCTGGATTGGAATTGATCAAAATCAACTATTCAAGAACCAGTTTCTACAACAACACACAACAACCGAATTAGGGCGAGAAAAAGAATTCCAATCATTCAGTGGGTAGCCATCGACAACGAATTGAACAAGAATGGCAATTAGGTCATCGATCAGATTTGATGATTCAGAGCACAACAACAAATCAACCATGAAAGTAGCAATGGAAAAGATTATGACACTGAGCCAAGAAGGTACGGTTAAGAACTATTGTGAGGAATTTGAATCTTTGTTCAATTGGGTTAAAAATTCTAAAGAGATTAATGAATATTATGCTATATATCTCTTTATGGATGGTCTTGAACCAGAAATTAGAGATGTTTTTATAACATGGCATCAATATAGTTTTCACACACTGAAAGACTACATTTCTTTAGCCTTGAAGTTGGATGCACATAAGTTGAAGGATTCGTTTTCTCCTTATGATCCAAATTCTTCATTATATGAGCCCCACAAGGTGTTTGATATATTGTCTGGGAATGATAATGGTGAAACAAGTGAAGATAGGGGTGAGGATTCAGGGAAAGATTCAATGGAATCTGGCCAACATGAAATGGGGTTTTCATGTCAAGATTCATGTGTTAGTAAGCATGCCCTTAAGTTGTTTGATGAAATGCCAAATAGATTAAAAAAACGAGACTCAAGAGACTATGGGCGAATTTAATAATAGGAATGATCTTGCTCATATTGATTTTCGTAAGAATGAAAATGAACATGGTTCTTTAAATCAAGATTTGAGTATTCAAGTGTTTGATCAGACGTGTAAGAAGGTTAGTAATGAGAAAAAAGTAACTTTTGGTGATGAGATTCAAGAACTTATTGATCAACAGTCATTTGATGATAAGGGTTTCAGAAAAAAATGGAAAAGATAAGAAAGATAATCAGGTTCATGTCATTATTTGTAAGGATGCACATGAAAAGGGTATTTTAATTCAGGTTATGAGGGAGGAATTTGCGTATATGGGCCTTTTAGATGATACAGATATGAGTTCCAAATTTGAAGTGGTTTACCAAGAGATAATACAAATGAAACTCATTTTATTATTTGTAGTTGATGCAACACACATGGATGAAGAAATACGAATACAGTTGAGTCTCAAGTTTTGGACAGATACTGGTTGGGTGTGTAATGATGGTGAGGTCATTGGGTTTGTAGTTGCTTGGGAAAGTGGTGACAAATGTGTATGGAAGTGTTTTTCAAAATACATGTATTCAAAAGTGTTATCTTCAAACGCATATATCAGTCATTTACAATTAGTGTCTATGAGGTTAACAAAAGAAATAGGTTATTGGAAATGGAAGAAACGATTAGATTGGACAGATAATGGTTGGAGATGGGTGGAAAGTTTGGGTATGAATGATGAGGGTTTTCAAGTTGTGGGTAAAAAGAGCACAGTGGTCAAGAACGTTTCTTCTAATCAAGCTAGTGTTTCTAGTTCGAGTGTGTAACGCCCTGTGTTTTGTACTTTCTATTTATAGCTTGTCTTACTCGTGTTGCTAATTTTGGAAGCTTTGTATCATTGTACTCGTTCCTTCTAGTACTCGTTGTAAACTCGAGATTTTGATCATGAATGAAAACTTGCATTTCCTTGTTACATACTATACATACACCATAATACGATTAATCATGAGATCATTTGATACTTCTTTGTGATACTTACAAACATATGTTGAACTTGTAAATATGTGACATATACTTGTTACTTACAAACATGTTACATACTTGTACATTACACTTTTTGCCTAGTTAAATCATGTTTTATTTCATATTTCACCTTGTTACAAGTTAGGGGAAACATTGTTGCATATTATTACACAACTTAACTAATAAAATTACTCATTATAATGTTTTAAAAAAATAAAAAACTAAAGAAACATGGCAGCCCAAATTCAGCAAAATTCAGCCCCATATAGTTGGGTTTTGTGGGCTAGTTTCAAGGTGTAACCCCTTCTAAACACTTCCAAAGCCCAACCCATTGAAACCCTAATCCTTCCCCCTATAAATACCACTTATAACCAGCCTCCCTACCACTTTTGCAACACTAAAAACTCTCAAAACATCCTCCAAACCGTAGCTGAAAGCAAAGGTTCGAGTAGATTGACACCCCTTCACGAAAATGAGCATAACTCACTCAATTCTTATCCGATTCACTCGATTCTTTTTCCTACTTGCTTGTATAATCATGGGGTTCGATTCCTAGACTTCTCCTTGGAGAAATCAGACCTGGAAATGCCCCGAAATAGTCCATAAACTTTCTGTTTGTTTTTATGCTCATCAAAAACTTGTTTAAATCTATGCAACTTGTGTCCAACACATCTCATACCTATGTCCTAATGCTTACAACTTATCCCATGGTTGGTTAAGCTTAAAAACAAGGTTGAGACATCTAAATCAGAGGTTAAAACCTCATAAACTTTCTGTTTTTAATTAGGGTTTTACCCACAAGTAATGTTCAAGTGTGAAACTTGTTGAATGTGTGATGGTTGGATTAGCTTGGGCTATCCTTCATAAGAATCCACTCATTACTTGATGTTTTGCTATAGATTAGTTGTTGTTAATACCTTGATACTTGTATGTTCATGACCCTCCTTGTTGTTTATAACAACAAGTGTAGTGGTGAACAATAGAGGTGCCTAAATGGAAGCTTGTTCTTCCTACCTCATGTATGTATTCTATGACACAAAGAGGTACCTAAATGGAGACATTAATCTCCTACCTCATGCTTGAATCATAAGACTTGTAAACTATATAATATCTAAGTTATTCTATATGTATACATCTAAGTAACTAAGACTTGATGATGACTTAATAGTTATTTGTTAAGTGGACGTTACATCATCTATGACCATGCCCTTGTTACGACTCTAATGGATCTTAGAATCCATGAAATCATACCAACTCTTTTGAGTTTCAATAGTGTCAAGAACAAGAGTTATGCGTACAAGATGATTATTTTCACCTATGTTACTTTCTATATATTAAAAACTCCGAATCTATAATCTTCCGTTATACGCCAAACTCACACACCTACGTTTCCTTGTGTAGAAGGACAAGGTGCTCCGAACTAATTCATCTACAAACTTGCTCTCGGAATTTCAAGTCACCACTTGTAAACCGTGAGTATACTCGTATTTCCCCCTTTTACTTTTACCACTTTTGGGGTGTAACATGTTTACCTATTAACTTACACATGAACACTTTGTTAAACACATGAACGTTCCTATAACATGCTTGTATACGTGATGACTTGATACTTTAAACTTGGGTTATTCTTATGTGTTGAACTTATCATTAACTTCGTACGAGCCAAACCTTGACATATGTAGCGCTATAGGATTAACGACCCGCCCGTAAACTTGAGGTTATGTCTTGAGCATATTGCGTTTTCTTGGTTTGATATGTTAGACACATGCCATATTTAAGGTTTATCTTGAATCATATGCTTGCCATGAGGAATTGATCACACTTTTTAACTTATGCTATGTACGTACCAAACTTGTATACTCGCCTTTGCTTTTGCATTGAATTGTATTTTTAAACATGTTACAGGTTGATGATGATGAAATGAAAACGGATAGCAAAGATGCCTAAATACTCACTTAGACGTTTAGGTTTAAAGTGTTGTATCAATTTTGTTTATGTTATGTTGAACAATGTTGTTATTTGCTTTTCTTGTAATGTTTTGACATTTATTTTGGAAATGAAATTTGGATTATTAAATTATTGTCACAAATAGCGTTATGATGTCTCGAGCAATCTTCACACTTCGTCTCATCCCGATGTTTCCGCCATTGGTTGGGGTGTGACAGATTGGTATCAGAGCCATAACTATAGGGAATTAGGAAAATTGCCATGCTTTTGCCCTAGTCTATAGTTTTAGGAACTTTGTCTCTTATTTGTTGTTTAAAACATTTGTGCTCTATCTTACATGCTTCCTAGCTACACTTCTTGTTAATAAATTTATGTGCCTTTCCTAAGGCTAACACGAATACACTTTTGCTATTTTATACTCTTGTAACATCAACGAGACAACTTTACCAAAATAGGCGTGAAACCCACAATTTGGTAAACGACTCTCACTCTACCTTTAATCTATTTTTGCACGAAATTTCACCATTAAGCTAGGAGTGACATCCACAACTTAATGGTAATTTCCATTTCAACTCTAGTGGACCCTTGTCAAAGTGTCAAAATTTTATTTTGGCCGTCAAGTACCAACCACATTTAGGGTACGAAATCGTCAAGTTAGGGGTGAAACCCGCATCTTGTCGATTAAGTCCCATTCCTTGATTTTTTTATTCTCGCCAAAGTCCCGAATGTTCCAATCATTTAGAGATGTGTAGTAACCGGAAGGGTAAGATACCGTTAATCGCTTCTCGACGAGAGTATCTTACTTATAGGCCAAAGCACAATATCTCTAAATCGAAAGGACTTTCGACCCACTTTGGAATTGTCGACGTTTCTCTACCCGAAACATTCCTATGTTTTATTGAGCCTCTCTTTTATGTATCTCAATTTATATGTGATTTTATACTTGAACGTTCATTCATTTCGAAATGTCGTTTTAATCATGTCGCACATTATCGCAATCACAAACAATAATAATTCTCATGAACCAACTAAATTTATATTTTCCTATTCGCAACTTATGTGCTATACATGTTGAATGTGTGTTGGAAACTTATGCTTTATGTGAACTTTACTTGGTACTTGAACATCTACTTGCTTTGCATACACAAACCTTGTTTTCAATTAATGATCAAAGTCTCATCCTTTCCCTTCTCTTTCAAATCTTTTAGATGTCTTCTAGTTCATCCAAGAAACTCAAGTCAAAGAAGGGTTCGACCTCCTCCGCCATGTCCCAAAAGGATTGTATGAAGTTTATGGCTAAACAATTTGCAAAGGTCCTACCCGACATTGTTAGCAAGATCCAAACCGATTCACCCCATGGTTCGGTCGACTAAAAGGCCGACAAACCCAAATCGACCTTCCAATTTAAGCACTTCATGGCTTGTAAACCCTTAGAATTTACCGGCAAGAATGGCGCTACCGCCATGATGAACTGGTTTGATGCCATCGAGCTTACCTTCTTGCAAAGTGGTTGCCCTGACGAACTAAGAACCTTGAATGCAACCGGTGTGTTTCGTGAAAAGGCACTTGAGTGGTGGACAACTGAGCGTAACAAGAGAGGAAACGAGGTCGCACACGCTATGCCGTGGGACGATCTCAAACAACTTATGAAGGATCACTTTTGTCCCCCTCACGAACTCCAAAAGTTGGAAAATGAATTCTGGAACCTCACGCAAAAAGGGAGTGACATGGATGGTTTGATTACACGCTTCAAGCAGCTTAGTGTTCTATGCCCTGGTCAAGTAGAAACCGCCCCCAAAACCGTGGCCAAATTCATTCGTTGTGTTGCACCTTCTTTAACAAACCATCTTGCATCTGCCAACCCTCAAACCATTGAAGACGCGTACCGCATAGCTACCGAACTTAACAACAATTGTGTTCTTCATGGAACCTTTGACAAGGTTTCAACAAAGAATGCGCACCAAGCCACCATTGACTCCCCTAATGAGTCTAAACCCTCCCAGCAATCTAAGAGAAACCAAGGCAAGAAGCGGAAGGCTTCAAGCCAAAACTGCGCGGTCGTCACTCCGCCAAACCCACAACCCCTTCAAACTGTGCCTGCTTTCGATGGTGAACGCAAGGTTTATACTGGAACGCACCCAAAGTGCGACAAATGCCGATATCATCACCCCCCAAACGCTCATTGTCGAAAGTGTGACAAGTGTGGCCGGTATGGGCATCTCTCGCCATACTGTCGTATCCCCCCACAGGCCTACCAAAACCAAGCTCTTTTGGCTCCAAATCAAGTCGCCCCTGTGCGAGCATGCTTCACGTGTGGTGATACCAACCACATGGCCAATGTGTGTCCTCAACGATATCAACCACAACAACCTCGACAGCAACAACCACAGCCACAACCCCAACAACAACAACAGGTTCAAGAACCCGCTAGGGGTCGAGCTTTCCTTCTCACCACAGCTCAGGCTCAAAATGCAAACGACGTCATCACTGGTACGTTTCTCATTAACCATGTCTATGCTTCATGCCTATTTGATACTGGTGCCGATAAAAGTTTTGTGTCGTTAGAATTCGAGTCTTTGCTCAAGTGTAAACGCTCTAAGTTGCCAAAATCTTTCGCTGTCGAAGTTGCTAATGGTAAAACCGTCAAAGTCAATTCTGTTCTCTCCAATTGTTCACTAATCCTTAACGATCATACGTTCTCAATCGATCTCATGCCTATGCAAATGGGTAGTTTCGACGTCATAGTAGGTATGGACTGGCTTAGGCGAGTTCGTGCTGAAGTTGTCTGTTCTGAGAAGTTTATTCGCTTGCCTCTTCCAAATGGTGATTCTCTACACGTCTATGGTGAAAAGCCTTCTCAAGGCCTTAAGCTTATGTCATGCATCAAGGCAAACAAGTGCTTACGCAAGGGTACCTTCGCCTTTCTCGCCCACATCGTGGAAAAGAAGGATAAAGGCCCAAGCATAAGTGACGTTCCTGTTGTACGTGACTTTCCGGATGTATTTCCCGAAGACCTTCCTGGTCCTCCTCCTGCTCGTTCTGTCGATTTTCGCATCGATTTAGTGCCTGGCGCTACGCCTGTCGCTAAGTCCCCCTATCGTTTAGCACCCTCTGAGATGCAAGAGCTCTCGAGTCAACTTCAAGAGCTTCTTAACAAAGGCTTCATACGCCCTAGTACTTCTCCTTGGGGCGCCCCCGTTTTATTCGTCAAGAAGAAAGATGGGTCCTTTCGTATGTGTATTGACTATCGTGAGCTCAACAAGCTTACTATCAAGAATCGATACCCTCTTCCTCGCATTGATGACCTCTTCGATCAATTGCAAGGCGCAACCTGCTTTTCAAAGATCGATCTTCGTTCTGGGTATCATCAACTTCGAGTACTCGAAGAAGATGTGCCTAAAACCGCCTTTCGTACGCGTTATGGTCATTATGAGTTCGTGGTCATGCCCTTTGGTTTGACCAACGCACCTGCTGTCTTTATGGACTTAATGAACCGCGTGTGCAAAGCATACTTGGACCGTTTTGTGATCGTCTTCATCGACGATATCCTCATCTATTCCAAGACGCAAGCAGAGCATGAGCAACACTTGCGCCTTATTCTTGAACTCCTTCGTACTGAACACCTATATGCCAAATTCTCCAAGTGTGAATTTTGGTTACAAGAAGTTCAATTCCTTGGTCACACTGTCAACAAACTTGGTATTCACGTTGATCCCGCAAAAATCGAAGCTGTGAAAAATTGGGTCGCACCTAAATCTCCGTCCGAAATCCGTTCGTTTCTTGGTCTTGCTGGTTACTACCGTCGTTTTATCTCCAACTTTTCGAAAATCGCTGTTCCTTTGACCTCCTTGACTCAAAAAGAGAGACCTTTTGTTTGGGGTCCCGAACAAGAAGAGTCTTTTCAAACGCTCAAGGACATGCTTTGCAATGCTCCTATCCTAACGCTTCCTGATGGTAACGATGATTTTGTCGTGTATTGCGACGCTTCAAACCTTGGTCTTGGTTGTGTCCTTATGCAACGTGACAAAGTTATTGCTTACGCATCGAGGCAACTCAAAATTCATGAGAAAAACTATACTACTCACGACCTTGAACTTGGTGCGGTCGTTTTTGCATTGAAGATTTGGCGACACTACCTTTATGGTACTAAATGTGTAGTCTTCACCGACCATAAGAGCCTTCAACACATCTTCAATCAAAAAGAACTAAACATGCGTCAACGTCGTTGGGTGGAATTGTTAAACGACTATGACTGCGAAATCAAATACCACCCGGGTAAGGCGAATGTAGTAGCCGACGCCCTGAGTCGTAAAACTCACGTCCAAAGTATCCGTTGTTTCCAACTCGTCCACGATCTTCAAAATCGCATACGTAACGCCCAGTATACATCCGTTAATGAGGGTAACCTCTACAACGAAATGCAATGTGGTGCTGAGAATAGTCTTGTGTCCAAACCCGATGGTATTCTATACTATCTCAATCGCATCTGGATTCCCAATCGTGACGATCTTCGCAATTTCCTGATGAAGGAGGCCCATAACACGAAATATTCTATTCACCCTGGTGCCGATAAGATGTACCATGATATGCGTACTTCCTATTGGTGGCCTGGAATGAAGAAGGATATAGCCACCTTCGTTTCTAAATGTCTTACGTGTTCCAAAGTAAAAGCCGAACATCAACGTCCCTCTGGCTTGCTCGAACAACCAATAATTCCCGTTTGGAAGTGGGAGAGCATTGCCATGGATTTCATCACTAAGCTTCCTCGCACTACAGCTGGTCATGACAGCATATGGGTCGTCGTTGACCGATTGACCAAATCAGCTCACTTCCTCCCCATTCGTGAAGACTTCAAAGTCGAGAAATTGGCTAAGGTCTACATGAAGGAAATCATCTGTCGTCATGGGACGCCCATTGATATCATTTCTGATCGTGATGCTCGTTTTACGTCTCGTCTTTGGGAAACTTTTCAATCTGCTATGGGTACTAAGCTTAACCTTAGCACCGCCTTCCATCCTCAGACTGACGGTCAAACCGAGCGTACTATCCAAACCTTAGAGGATATGCTTCGTTCATGCGTAATAGATTTTGGTGGCAACTGGGATTCATACTTGCCCTTGGCTGAATTCTCGTACAATAACAGCTATCACACGAGTATCCAAATGGCTCCTTTCGAAGCATTGTATGGTCGCAAGTGCCGTTCGCCTATTTCTTGGCACGAGATTGGTCAAGCCCAAATCACCGGTCCCGAGCTTATACAAGAGGCTACGGACAAGATTTTACAGGTTCGAGACAACTTATCGAAAGCCAGGAACCGACAGAAGAGTTACGCTGACAAAGGACGCAAACCTATGGAATTCGAGACAGGTGACAACGTGCTTCTCAAGGTATCCCCTTGGAAAGGCGTGGTTCGATTTGGCAAGAAAGGGAAACTCGCACCTCGCTACGTTGGTCCTTTCAAGATTCTCGAAAGGATTGGCAAGGTTGCGTATAGACTGGACCTGCCTGAAGGACTCAGCAATGTACACCCTGTCTTCCATGTGTCCAACTTAAAGAAATGCCTAGCTGACGAAGGACTCCACGTTCCTCTCGAAGACTTGCAAGTCAACGAAACACTTCACTTTGTAGAAAAACCGGTCGAAATCATGGACCAAGGAACCAAGCAATTGAGAGGCACAGTCGAATTCCTATTGTCAAAGTTCGATGGGAAGGAAAACGTGGCGCTGAATTTACTTGGGAGCTCGAAAGCGAAATGAAATCGAAATATCCTCATCTTTTCCCTGAGTCTTCCTAAATTTCGGGACGAAATTTCCTAAAGGAGGGGAGACTGTAACGCCCTGTGTTTTGTACTTTCTATTTATAGCTTGTCTTACTCGTGTTGCTAATTTTGGAAGCTTTGTATCATTGTACTCGTTCCTTCTAGTACTCGTTGTAAACTCGAGATTTTGATCATGAATGAAAACTTGCATTTCCTTGTTACATACTATACATACACCATAATACGATTAATCATGAGATCATTTGATACTTCTTTGTGATACTTACAAACATATGTTGAACTTGTAAATATGTGACATATACTTGTTACTTACAAACATGTTACATACTTGTACATTACACTTTTTGCCTAGTTAAATCATGTTTTATTTCATATTTCACCTTGTTACAAGTTAGGGGAAACATTGTTGCATATTATTACACAACTTAACTAATAAAATTACTCATTATAATGTTTTAAAAAAATAAAAAACTAAAGAAACATGGCAGCCCAAATTCAGCAAAATTCAGCCCCATATAGTTGGGTTTTGTGGGCTAGTTTCAAGGTGTAACCCCTTCTAAACACTTCCAAAGCCCAACCCATTGAAACCCTAATCCTTCCCCCTATAAATACCACTTATAACCAGCCTCCCTACCACTTTTGCAACACTAAAAACTCTCAAAACATCCTCCAAACCGTAGCTGAAAGCAAAGGTTCGAGTAGATTGACACCCCTTCACGAAAATGAGCATAACTCACTCAATTCTTATCCGATTCACTCGATTCTTTTTCCTACTTGCTTGTATAATCATGGGGTTCGATTCCTAGACTTCTCCTTGGAGAAATCAGACCTGGAAATGCCCCGAAATAGTCCATAAACTTTCTGTTTGTTTTTATGCTCATCAAAAACTTGTTTAAATCTATGCAACTTGTGTCCAACACATCTCATACCTATGTCCTAATGCTTACAACTTATCCCATGGTTGGTTAAGCTTAAAAACAAGGTTGAGACATCTAAATCAGAGGTTAAAACCTCATAAACTTTCTGTTTTTAATTAGGGTTTTACCCACAAGTAATGTTCAAGTGTGAAACTTGTTGAATGTGTGATGGTTGGATTAGCTTGGGCTATCCTTCATAAGAATCCACTCATTACTTGATGTTTTGCTATAGATTAGTTGTTGTTAATACCTTGATACTTGTATGTTCATGACCCTCCTTGTTGTTTATAACAACAAGTGTAGTGGTGAACAATAGAGGTGCCTAAATGGAAGCTTGTTCTTCCTACCTCATGTATGTATTCTATGACACAAAGAGGTACCTAAATGGAGACATTAATCTCCTACCTCATGCTTGAATCATAAGACTTGTAAACTATATAATATCTAAGTTATTCTATATGTATACATCTAAGTAACTAAGACTTGATGATGACTTAATAGTTATTTGTTAAGTGGACGTTACATCATCTATGACCATGCCCTTGTTACGACTCTAATGGATCTTAGAATCCATGAAATCATACCAACTCTTTTGAGTTTCAATAGTGTCAAGAACAAGAGTTATGCGTACAAGATGATTATTTTCACCTATGTTACTTTCTATATATTAAAAACTCCGAATCTATAATCTTCCGTTATACGCCAAACTCACACACCTACGTTTCCTTGTGTAGAAGGACAAGGTGCTCCGAACTAATTCATCTACAAACTTGCTCTCGGAATTTCAAGTCACCACTTGTAAACCGTGAGTATACTCGTATTTCCCCCTTTTACTTTTACCACTTTTGGGGTGTAACATGTTTACCTATTAACTTACACATGAACACTTTGTTAAACACATGAACGTTCCTATAACATGCTTGTATACGTGATGACTTGATACTTTAAACTTGGGTTATTCTTATGTGTTGAACTTATCATTAACTTCGTACGAGCCAAACCTTGACATATGTAGCGCTATAGGATTAACGACCCGCCCGTAAACTTGAGGTTATGTCTTGAGCATATTGCGTTTTCTTGGTTTGATATGTTAGACACATGCCATATTTAAGGTTTATCTTGAATCATATGCTTGCCATGAGGAATTGATCACACTTTTTAACTTATGCTATGTACGTACCAAACTTGTATACTCGCCTTTGCTTTTGCATTGAATTGTATTTTTAAACATGTTACAGGTTGATGATGATGAAATGAAAACGGATAGCAAAGATGCCTAAATACTCACTTAGACGTTTAGGTTTAAAGTGTTGTATCAATTTTGTTTATGTTATGTTGAACAATGTTGTTATTTGCTTTTCTTGTAATGTTTTGACATTTATTTTGGAAATGAAATTTGGATTATTAAATTATTGTCACAAATAGCGTTATGATGTCTCGAGCAATCTTCACACTTCGTCTCATCCCGATGTTTCCGCCATTGGTTGGGGTGTGACAGAGTGCTTCTGGCCAAAAGTTGGATGTGGCTGGTTATGTTCCTGTTCGTAGTATAAAGACTAGATATAATCCACCTTATAATAGTCAAACAAGTGTTCTAACAAGTTGGACAGGTATGTTGGGACTTTGCTGAATCATGTTATAGATGGACAACAAAGTAATGATAGTAACGTGGTTGCAGGGTCGTCAACCGTAGTTCATTCATTGGGGCCGCATTCTGTTTTGAATATTTTTGGTGGTAATGTTGATAAATTTTTGGTTGTTGCTGGTTCTTCTGGGCAGCAGGGTGTTAGACACAGTTTCGGTTATTAGAGTGTTATGCAATGGGCTAGTAAAGGTATTAATGTGTTGATATTGACGAGAGTTGGTGCATTTGCAGCATTTTGGCCTTTTCAGTACCACAAGATTGATTTGAAGCCTGCTAAAACTGACCACCGACTGCAGAATCAAAGGGATACAACATTGAATGGATTTAGACAAGGAATTGTGTTTGTTGCTACTGATGTTTCTTTTGGTGATCTTGATATATCGAATTCAATATCGATTTCTCAGCTCACTATTGAAGCATTTGGAGTTAAAAAGTTCAAGCTACAACAAGAATTACATATTAAAGATTCTTTTAATTGTGCCATAAAGGCTGCAACAGCCTTTGAATTTGCTCAAAAGCTTCATGCATTTCTATTAAACAGTTCCAGATCAACAACAATATGCTCCAACTTTGTTGCTTATTTTCATGCAGATGAAGAATTTTCCAAGTTTGGTTTTGATAGTTTTGATTAGCAATTTCTTTTTCTTTTTGATTTTTGGGGACAAAAATCTTTTATGGAGGGAGTATTGTTAGGTGTTAAATAATAGAGGGACTTGAAGTGTAATTGTAGAGTAGTATAGGGGGTTATTGTGAACATGTCTAGTTGTACTTAACTAACCAGCAGATGAATGAGAAGGGTAGCTAATGATTTGAGATTAATCTCCTTCTTCTTCTGAGATTTCTTCTTCTTTCTCTGTATTAGCTCAATCTCTCGATTACCATTTTTGTTCGTAACAAGGGTGTGAATCCTCAATCAAGGAGAAAAATGTATAAGAATATGTAATGTTATTGAGTAAGTTTTCAAATAACAATAAGTGGTTGTTTTATATGTGATTCTAGCCGTTTGTTATTAAATATTAAGTTAAGAAACTAGATGCAACATATTAGAAAATAATTGTGACAACTAATAAATCACATGAAATAATGATAACTTGTGATTTTTTTGTTGAATACACATGAAGAACTTTCAACTTTCTCATGTATATGAACCCATTAGTTAGGACCTCACCATCTATCAGTGTTGTAAAAATCGCGACTAAGCGGCGACTAGTCGATGATTAATCGCTAGTCGGCCAGACTGATTAATTTTTCGTTAATCAATCCATTAATCGCTAGTCAGACCAAGTCGGACCCATTCGGGCCTAATTGGACCTAGTTGGCCAGCCAAAAATTGACGATTCCGGCAAAAAACTTGTATATTCTGGCCAAAACTTCTAAATTCCGGATAGTTTCCAACCAAACCATGTGAATTCTAACAATTAATCTTGTATACTTAAAAAAATGAGTTGAGTAAGTGTTAAAACCTAGCTACTTAAAATATTTACCTATAAAAATATGTATATGTATACATAAAACTAAAAATTACATATAAAAAACCCAATCCGATTAATCCCGAGTAGTCGGTGGTCCCCACCTCACCGACCGACTAGCGACTAGCGAGTTCTTCAACCTTGCCATCTATTGTCCGAGCTCTTGCTATCGACTAACAATATTTAGTGTTTGTAGCAATGTTTTAAAAACCGGTTTAAACCGGCCGGTAGTATCAGTTGAACTGTCCGGTAGAACCGATTAAACCACCTGATACATCTGGTTGAACCGCCCGATACACCTGGTTAAATTGTTTATGAGCCCAATCTGATACGGTATAAAAACCGGATTTTAAAACATTGGTTTGTAGTAAGTATATTCAACAAAATTATTGTATATTAATTCAACTCCTTTTTTTTTTTTTGAAGATATCACTTTTGTTAAAATGAGTACATCACATTAAATTACGCGATAGCAACCACATGGCATGTGTGTTAAAGAAATTACGAAGCTGTGTACTATTAAATGCCCATGTCTTTGACCTAAGGCTAATATTTACTCTAAAGTTTTTTTTTTTTTTTTTTTTTTGAAATGCTAACTTCATTAGAAACACACCTAAGCCTGAAAACCGGACCGGGAACCAAACAAAACCAAACAACACAACTACATAATTACAAATCTACACCAATCAATCCAAGAAAAGAAATCGAACTACCTTTGGCTCTATTTTTATACCACAGAAACCCCAACGACTTAACCTCACTAAAAATACTTTCAACCTTAACGACGGCGGCCGAGAAGATCGCCTTATTACGCATTAACCAAAGGCACCAACATGCAGTGAACATGATACCGTGCAAGGCAACTTTTTCTTCAGATCTGAGCGAGCAAGACTTGTGGAACTCCAGCAAATCTTTAACGGAAAACGCATAAATAGGCGGAATACGACACCAAATGCTTATTTTCTGCCACAGGACAGCCGCCATATAGCACGATGTGAATAAATGAGAAGCCGTCTCTTCCTCCGATCTGCATAATGGGCATATTCCTTCGCCGACATCCATACCTCTCTTCTGCAGCTCATCCGCTGTGGGAATCCGACCCAGTTCCGCTCTCCACACAAACAAATTGCACTTGATGGGAACCCACTTGCACCAATCAAGCTGGAAGATACTGCCCGAACCATCCAAACTTTCCAAAAGCTTCTTTGCCGAGCACACCGAAAAGACACCCGACTGATCACCCTTCCAGACCCAACCATCCTTTCTCTCCGTCAGGACTACCGAGGAGACCGCAGCACATAACTCAGCGAATTCGGACGCTTCTTCTTCCTGATCCGGGTCGTGCCTCCATAACCAATTTCCAGGTAAACGCTTTTTGACTGTACAGGTTTTAACAACCTCGAGAGAAAACAAATGAGGGAAAGCATCTTTAAGCGGCGAGTTCCGGAGCCAAGGGTCCAGCCAAAAGAGAGTCTCATCACCTCTGCCAACCCTGCCTTTAAATAGGTTGCGGACACTCGAACCATCTTGCAACGGCTTGTTAATTACAGCAACTAAATTCGACCACACCCCACCTACCGATTTACTGACCGGAAGGAGCGACCAACCCGAACCTCTAGAGTGAATTGAATCAATGACCTTTACCCAAAGTTTGCCCTTTTCCGTTTTATATCTCCACGCCCATTTGCAAAGGAGAGCCGTATTGATATTACTCAACTTACTTAGCCCCAGGCCCCCTTTATTCTTGGGCCTCGCCACGATATCCCAAGAAACCCAGTGGGTTTTTTTTCCACACTAGACCCTCCCCATAAGAATTTTCTAATCATACCTTCTAGATCCTTTACAACTTTCACCGGAGCTTTATATATCGAGAAATAATAGCATGGGAGACTTTGAAGAACCGAGCGGATCAACGTAGTTCTACCACCCATCGACAACAGGGCCGATTTCCATAGAGCTAACCTCGACTCAAAAATATCATACACCGTCTTCCAATTATTAATACGGTTCATGTTCGCCCCCACCTTCAAACCGAGGTACTTAAAAGGAAGAGAATCCTGTTTACACCCTACCGCATCGGCCACCACCCCTACCTCCACATTATCCACCCCAATACCATAAAGATTGGACTTGCCAAGGTTGATTTTTAAACCCGAGCAAGCATGGAAGCTCCTAAGAAGCCTAACAACGTTCAGAGCGAAATTGGAATTCCATTCCCCAACTATCAACGCGTCATCCGCAAAGAACAAATGCGAAATCGAAGGCCCGCCCTCAGGAAGGGCAATCCCCGAAAAAACTCCAACCTCCTTTGCTTTATCCAGAATACTCGATAAACCTTCCATTACCGCAACAAACAAGAACGGGGATAAAGGATCCCCTTGCCGCATCCCTTTCTCCCATTTGAACTCAAATGTCGGAGCACCATTAACCAACACCGACGCTCGAGCAGAAGATAAAACACCCCAAATCCATTTGCACCACTTTTCTCCAAACCCCATATGTCTAAACATATCCACCACAAAATTCCAATTGATGTTGTCGTAAGCTTTTTCAAAGTCAATTTTAAACAGAAACGCCTTTTTACCACTTCTTTTTAGCCACGCATCAACTTCGTTAATGACAAGCGGCCCATCAAGGATGAGTCTACCTCCCAAAAAAGTCGATTGGGAATCCGAAATCACCGAACCGAGAACCTTCCTAAGTCTATTTGCGAGAATTTTTGACACCACCTTGTTGATAACCCCGACTAGACTAATCGGGCGATAATCACCAAGCCCCAACGGTCTCTCACTTTCGGCACGAGAGTGATGAACGAAGAACCACAACCTACACTGATACTACCCGAGTCAAAAAAAGCCGTCATAATCCGAGAAAAATCCTCCTCAAACAACCTCCAAAACATCTTGAAGAAACGAAAGTTGAAGCCGTCCGGCCCAGGGGCCCTATCATCCCCACACTCAAACACCGCTGATTTTATCTCTTCGACAGAAAACCGAGCTTCAACCCCAAGAGCTTCCTCTTCCGATATCTTCTTCAAATTAGGACTCACTAGCCGAGGCCGAGAACTGCTTTCCTCCTTGTACTTTGACCTGAAAAAATTAAACACCTCCTTTTTAACTAATGACGGTTTGGAAACCCACTCATTTCCAATCGTCATCCCATGTATTACATTACTAGCCTTCCTACAATTGATCATAGTGTGAAAGAACTTCGAGTTTTCGTCTCCCTCTTTAGCCCAACGAACACGGGACCTTTGCCTAAGATCCTTAACCTTGGCAAGCTCAATCTCCGCGATTATCCTTTTTTTTTCCGCTAAGGCCCAATTCTCATCTTCCTCTAGATCCCTAACGTCAAGGATAGATTCCAGCTCCTCCAATTCCTGTTTAGCCAAGTTAAGGATTTCCCCTTCCTTGGACATCATCGCATCTCTCCATTCTTTAATTTTAGACCGAATAAACCCCAATTTCTTAATTAACCATACGTCAGGATTGCACTCCGACGCCGAGAAGCTATTACAAGCTTCCTCAACCACTTCTTTGAAACCCTCTCTCCCCAACCATGAATTGAAAATACGGAAAGGCCGAGCTCCAAAGTTTGTAGCTTTAGAGGATAAGACGATGGGACAATGATCGGACCATAAATTAGGGAGGATCTGAACACGGGCCTCTGACCATTCATTGAAGAAATCGGAGTTGACCAAAAATCTATCCAATTTGCTCAGCTTCTGCCGATTCTCTAATTGCCATGTGAATCTCCTACCTCTCATCTCATACTCGATTAACCTGACGTCGAAAATAAAAGTATTAAAGTTATTAGCACAACTGGGCTTGAAAGAACAATTTCTTTTCTCCTCTCGAAAGCGGACATCGTTGAAATCCCCACCCACAATCCACATACCATCATGAGACAGAATTAACTCACACATAAGATCCCAAATCTCCTTCTTAGCCTAAATCCCCTGCGGGGCGTAAACATTCAACCAATTTACCAACCTATTGGACCCTTTCAACTTCCCACAAACATTCCTGTGCTTGTTACTCCCCTCCACAGAAAAGACACTCTCATCCCACATCGAAACTAAACCACCCGACAGACCCGACGAATCGACCGTCTCTAAACCGAAATCACCCCTACCCCAGTATCTCGACATAACAGAGCGAGAAACATTACCTTGCTTCGATTCTTGAATAGCCAAGAAGCTGATGTTGAACTCCTTCCTGATTGTCTTGATCCACCCTTCCTTATTTCCGCCCCCCAGCCCTCGCAGATTTACCGACAGGACATTCATGATGACACCCCATTAATACCTGATGAATAGATGGCCTTCCTGATCAACTCCGTATGGTCCGTCAAATCGATACCGATCTTGGACCCAATTTGGACAGTCTCCTCCACTTCCTTTTCTATACTCGACCTAAGATCTGGTCCGGCACCCCCCTGCATAGCACCTCCCCCATCTAGGCCCGAGACCCTATTCCGCTCCACAGCAGGAGGATCCTCCGACATCGCACTCACATTGAGATCCAGGTTACCATCACTACCTACTACTTCAGATGGACCATACGCCACACCTTCTCCACACCTCGATGTAAACCCAATAAAGCCAACCCCAGGAGAATAGTCTTCAGGCTCTGGTCTACTTCTCTTATTGGGCCTTTGAGAGCCTGGAGAGATATCTTTAGAGTTACTAGACTGGCCCACTCTGCTTCTTGGGCCCAATCTGGACTTCCTTTGTAGTTTACTACAACCCACATCTCCAGACCCCACTAAAAAATTAAAGCAGGACCTGTCAACCGATTGGAGCATGGGACCACCTCCAACATTCTCCACATCGGGATTGTCAACTGGAGACGAAAAAGACACCTCACACACATTCCTCTGCTGATCCCTATGAGCCTTCCCCCCACCGCCTCCAACACCTTCTCTCTCCTCATGCATGATTTCTACGTTAACCTGGGAACTCCCACCCCCCATGATGTTTCCATTTTCCCCATGCACCTTGGGACCAAGAGCATGAGAACTCGAAACCTTTTCCACCGGAGACTTCTCAGCTCCCCCGATCCCTCCCGACGCTTGGGAAACATCATCGCCGGAAAGATGAACATCATCCACCGGAGAAAATTCTGACGACGGATTACCTTCTGCTTCCGACTCGGAGAGCCTCCTTAGGTAGTCTGGCACCCAAACCTCATGATCTTCCTCAATTCCAACTCTGAACGATCTATTCTTCCATCTCAAAACTACTTCATCCATGATCTTTCTCGATTGACCAACTAGAACCCCAACCCTAACTACCGACAAGTCATGATCTTCCTCAAACTCTTTCGGAACATGAAGAACCTTGCCAAACACAGCACCGACCTGACTCAAGACATCAGCTTCAAACAAATGCAAAGGAATGCCGATCAGCTTTAACCAAGCAACCCTTTCAATGGGGAGTGTCTGACCTTTCCACGGGTCAAGCTTAGAAAACTATGGTTCCCAAATGTTCTTAAGATTCAAAAACCGATTTACCGACTCCTCTTCATGAAACAAAATTAACAGAGAAAGGCCACCAAGATATTGCACATTAGCAACAACAATCTTAGCGATATTGAGAAGCCTATCTATATCCACCAGGGTTTCCAGATTAGCCGCTCTTCCCACCACCGCCAACCCGTGACAATCCCTAAAAGCCTCCACCCTATCGGGGACTATGATAACCTTCTCAACACTTCTCGGGACAGCCACCGGATTGTCTACAGAGATACCATCAGAGCCACTCCCATAACTGGACGTCCCCACCACTTCCTTGTAGCTCCTAACATCTCTGACAGAGAACTTGCCTCCTACACTATTCTGACCAGGAGGTCTACACTTTTGCACCGGACCTTCCTTCTCAACCGCTACCTCCGAATTCTCCAAGGCAAATCTAGCCACATTTATCTTGAGCTTGAAATCTCCCATCCTAACCCCTCCAAGATTACCCAGCAACTCTTGTCTGTCCCTTACTCCTGAAAAAGAGACGAACCCGAACCTGCTCCCATGCTTGTCCCTTTTCCTAGCTACGTACGAACCAGCAACCTCCCCATACACTTCCAGGCACCTCCTGAGTTCCCATGGAGTGCAGCCCTCGGGGAGGTTCGAGACAAAAAACTTGACCTTGCTACCAAACAGGTTCCTCCTATCAGCCATTGAACCAACCGCAAAACTGAGAAAAGGACAGGCACCTCAGCCAAATCTCCACACGAAGAAGTGTTAATGGGATTCGAATCAGTCTAGCTGAACCTATACAAGATAGTCGCGACCGATATCAGACCCGCTAAGCCAACCGGAGGAGAACGACCGAAGGAGCCGATGGAGGAGACTAGAAAGAACGATAAAAGAGCAGCAGGTGACTTAGAATGAACGGTCAAGCCAGGAATTCCGACGACCCCTCACGCTAAATCGCCCTTTGCTATAGAGAGTTTTTTAGAGAGAGAGAGAGAGAGAGAGTAGGAGTAGGAAACAGTATTTACTCTAAAGTTAGGTTCTTTGTTTTTTTGAAGAACAATTTTTTACACCTTTTTTTTTAAAGGCAAGGTGTAATATTATTGAAACATCATCTTTTAGCAAGAAGCTAGATGGGATCATAGACGTATAGAACACCTGCATTATAATAATAATACATAATTTTACACTTAGTAATAATTTAACCCACACCATTTAAAATGGGATAAATACCATATCATAAAGTCATAGGTGGTTAACCAATCAAACATATTGCCCTAAGGGTATTCTACATGTATTTACGATGTTCCTATTTTAATGTTTTTTTTAGGGTGTTAATTGTATATAGAGAGAGTATGAAAAGAATGTTCAAATAATAATTTAAGGATGTGTGAATAGAACAAAACACTTTTTTACGTGTGCAAAAGAGTTAAAGAGTTTTATGTCTATAAAATCAGGTTACTATTAAATAGGCTTGAATTCCTAAGAAAGCTAAGAAAAATTGTAAACCGTTGATCAATTGCTTAGATTAGATTTTCATGTCACGTGGACATCAATTTGTGGCAATAGAGGTTTTTTTTTTTTTTTTTTTTTGAAAAGTGAACTTCATTAGAAACAATCATCGACCCAAATTGGGTCGGTGAGCAACCACAACAACCTACATAATTACAAATTTACACAAATTCTTCCACGATACATCTTTATACTTCGATC
Organism: Helianthus annuus; assembly: GCF_002127325.2. NCBI lineage: Eukaryota > Viridiplantae > Streptophyta > Magnoliopsida > Asterales > Asteraceae > Helianthus > Helianthus annuus. Next base: position 169,681,196 of record NC_035446.2, read on the forward strand.
TGCTAGTACACCACAAAAAACCTAACACCTTAACCTCACTAATAATTCTCGATCTTGACCTGCTTGTTAGAAAAGATAAGCGCATTCCTCGCTCTCCAGATGCTTCAGCAGTCAATCGCCATAATGCCTTGAATTATATCTTTTCTTCTATCCGAGACCCTTAGACTGACATGAGCTTCCAGAAGATCTTTGAACGAATTTGTGGCAATAGAGTAAGTCACTGCTGTTGGCTTTTATCTTGTTTCACATATTTAAATATTTAAACGTAAATTAAGCTAAGGTAATTTTAAATGCTTATATATATATTTGTCGAAAACCATAGGGATTTGATTGGCCGTTTTTATCAAATGAGAGTCGTATGTGTCATTAGATGTAAATCTTAAAGACTGAAATTATACTTTACTATAATACAAATGTTTAACCCAAAAAAACTTAAGGCCCAAATGAGAGGCAATAAATTAATAATTAATAAGTAGTTAACAGAAAAAGGCCCAAACTTCATGTTCAATTTATATTTTGGACCACCTTTATTTCAAGTTCAAACATTTTAAGCTGAGTTAATTGTCATTTTAGTCTTGGTTTAGGTTATTTTGCCAGTTTAGTCCAAAGGTTTCATTTTTAACATCCGGATCCAAAAAGATTTCATCGTTGCCATTTTGGTCCAACTGACTTAACTCCATCCATATCGTTAAGTCTGCCAAGGACATTTTTGTCATTTCATTTTTCTTTTTATTAACTCTTTTTTCTTTATTGCTTTTTCTTTTAAATGAAATGACAAAAATACCCTTGGCAGACTTAACAGATATGGATGGAGTTAAGTCAGTTGGACCAAAATGGCAACGATGAAACCTTTTTGGACCCAGATGTTAAAACGAAACCTTTGGACTAAACTGGCAAAATGGCCCAAACCACAGGGACTAAAATGGCAATTAACTCTTTTAAGCTAAAATGTTAAACTAAAACCGACTTATAACCGAATCAAACCTATACGTAAAATCAAAAACCCAAAAAAAAAAAAAAAAACTGGAATAATCGTTTTCAATTTACCAATTAACTGAAATTTCAGTTTTACTTCGGTTTAAGACCAAAATAGAGTCAAACCGATCTATACATACCACATAATGATTTTTGAAAATCCATTTTAATTTGTTTTGATGATCATCCATTCCTCACTTGTTACTCCAAATAAAAATAAAAAAACACTCCATAACCATGTGCACATTGGATCTTTCGGCCAAAGGTTTTCGACGCTTGACAAAAAATAGTAGACAGGACTTGCTAAATAATTGAATTGAATATACACAAATGAAAACAACAAAACAGGCTGGCGAAATTTTGAGAAGTCATCGTCACTCCCATAGAAGATGTGCAAGTGATGCTATGATATAAAAGAAAACAAATAACTGGTAAATTGAATTACATGCTCTAATTTTAGCCATAGTTGTAATTTTTTTTGTAACAACTAGTAATAAGGTCCGCTTGTTGTGGCGCGAGTACATCGCAAACAGCTAATGGATTTGTTCAAGTGTTAGGTGATGCGTCAACCATACGAAAACGCGTGTTTCGACATATCTGGTTGAACTCAATGTAACCTATATAAGTGTTGCAACTGGATCATAACGTAAAGTAAATTGAATCTATCTTGTACAATCATAACTTATTCTATAGGATTAATTAAAACTTTGGAAAAAAAAAGAAACCACAATTTGACTCCACTCTGTGCGGAACAGAATATATGAAAACGTAAACGTATTATATTAAAAAAAAGTATATTCGAATGTAGACCAACTCGAACTGATACAGACACATACATAAAAATATGCACGTAAAATGGTTTTTTTAATCGAAAACATATTATATTTGACCTAACTCGTTTTCATAAAAAGTTTATGCCAAAACGTAGCCACCTTTAAATTTATACGGATATGTACGAAAAAAAATATGTACGGAAAAATAGTTTTTTAAGTAAAAAAATGATATGGGTAAACAAAAGAAAACGAACAAATGTTTTCGAAAGAAATTTAAATTAGTAAAAAGCTAGAGGCTAAAAATGTCAATTGTTAAAGTAGAAGAATAGTAAATTTAAATAAAGGACTAAAATTGACTACTCCAAAAGTGAAGGGGCCGTAGCGAAGCTGAGAGGCTTGAAATGCAATATTGTAAAAGTTTAGGGGGTAAGGCAAAGCCGGTGGAAAACCTCACCGATTTTGTCTTTTAAGATAGTATAGAATATAATATTGAACTTAAAAATAATAAAATGTTCAGTTTTACTGTGCAACTTTTTGAAAAGAAATAATGTGGTATGAAAAATTATGAATGTTCAAAAAATGTGAAGAGTTTGAAAAAAAATCGAAATAAGTGGCTATTCAATAGTATCTTTCCACCGTGTTTTTCCATACACTTTGGTATTACTATTAGTCATTGATATTGGTTTGTATAATAAATGATCAAGATGCATTCTTAGCTTAGTTAGGCAAATGAACTTTTTAATTAAACTTACCTCAACCTTTATAAAGTTATATTTCTATAATAATCACAAGATAAATTACGAAGTATTTAATATTTCTTTTATTCACCTCGTATACTACATGAGATTCTATTCTAGTAATTGAACATAAAACAAACAAAACGATAAAGCAGGTTGGTTGGCTGAATGTTGAGAAGTCATCGTCACTCCCTTTGAACATGTGCAGGTGATACTATGACAAAATAGAAAACAGATAAATGATAGATTGAATTTTAACGTTATAGACTATAACTAATGATAATTTATATTACAGTAGGTTAATGATATGTGAAAAAAAACATACATTTCACATTATTCGAGGCCTAATCTAAGCCATTTTCTTGAGAAATATAGTAAAAAGAATCTATTTATCTTTTTACTTATAATTTTCAGGTGCAATCTGGCTAGAAAATGATAAAGATGGCGTTCCCGTACCAGAAATCAAGCTTGACAAGAAATCAGATCGATAACTTCAGTTTTAGTTGAGAAAATACGCACTCTGACAATATATTTATTTTCTGTCGTATCACATAGACACTCTTCTAGCATTATTAATACTTAAATCAAAACTCATTTGAATCACATAAACACACTTCTTTCTAGCATGATTCATGTCAATGTGTTATTCAGGTTTTAAATCGTAGAAGATATTATGTTTGTCAACTTTCTAGAAGATTAAATCTAACAAGCAAGTTATTGTTTAGTTTTTAATATCGGCTTATTATATTATAATTGTTCAGTTTTTAATATCGTTTTTTTTAAATAAGTGCATTTTACATCAATAGCGCAGGTAAGCGAGCAACAAGCTGCGCCGCTACCCCTTTCTGAATAGCAAACCCTAGCCTATTAAAGACAAACCCCTGCCCCCTGTTGATGAGCAACTGTTATGGACAACCTTTTGGACCCTAGTCAACAAACGGATAGCTTCTGGAGCTAGGGAGCCAAAGGTGTCGAAGGCGAAGGGGACAAATGCATGTTGGTTATCAGCACATGCTTTAGCGTGTTTATCCACCTTTTTTGATTCTGCTTTCCTTATAGCTTGTCCTGCTACAAACCCGCTTTCCCTTAAACCAGCTAAGGGGGAGACTCCTGTGAGATCCACACAAGCATGTTTCCCTCCTGCCCAGCCAAAGACGAGCAGATCCGCTGGTCTCAGTGTAGATCTCCCTTCCATGGGGTTTGTAAGGAAATTCACAGGGGCCTCCTTCTTCGCAAAAATCCCCGCTCTCCTCAAGATGTCCCCAAAACATCTCTCACCCAGTCATGCCGATATTTGAAACCAGGGAGCTCCTTACAATGAACAACATGCTCCCCGTATTTATCCATGCAGGCTTTACGGCAGATTGGGCAGGTTTCGTCTTCTGGATACATAGGGATCATCAGCCGGTATTTGAGGATAGCCCTATACTCAACAGCCGACTGCATTGCCCTAGCCCCTCGATCGGGATAACAGTAAAAAAGTCTTGCGCATGGGGGCCTTTCAAGCACTCAATCACCGCCTTCTGGCGGGGAGACAGATCAAATGTTTCTCCCAGACTCTGAGCGATTTTGTCAAATAGAGCATTCGCCAAAGTTTTTTGTGGCTTTGGGGGGGGGGGCGGTGTCCATATTAGAGAAACCGCCAATATCAAAGTCTGGAAGAGAGACACTTAAGTACTCAAGGGCCTGTTGGTAGTCTACATCAAGCTTAACAACTCCACTGTTCCGAAGGATATGGTCTTGCAATACATACGACTGAGCTCTAGACGCCACAAAAGCATAAACTCCAACCTCCCGAGCTGAGAGGAGGCCCAAACCACCAAAACGCATCGGCAAAGATGCCAAACGCCACTGAAGGTCACCAAAGTAGGACCCCCCGCAAACAACAATGTCTTCGATAGCCTCTCGGAGACCATCGTCAAAATAGGATACTGCATTTGCCATCAAGTGGGGTTGGTAGGTCCGCAACCCAAATAGTAACTTAGCTACCCCCATGCAAGACCTTAAAAGAAGAAGCTCGCACTGGGGTCCTGGAGGCAGGGCAGGAGTTTCATAAGGTCAACCGTTGCCGATGCCCGCCGCCCAGCTAATTCCCCGATAAAAGCAGAATCTCGGCTAACCGCCCCCCCAAGGAGCTTAACCCCCTCTCTCAGGTCTACCTATCCCTCTCGGGAAAAGGCCGTCCTGATCCTTGAGACCGTCACACGATGGCCAGTACACTTCCGTTTTCTTAATATTGAGATGGAGCCCTAGGGATGGTCCCTCCGTGTTGATGATGTCCAAGGCTTTAGCAACTTCTATTGCATTACCTATAATCGTGCCATCATCCAAATACCAAGCATTAAAGGGGAGGTTACAGTGCTCCTGGACACGGAGAATAAGGGGGTGTAAGGCTAGGGCAAAGAGAAGGGGCCCCAATGGATCTCCCTGTTGCACTCCAGTGGTGGCCCCAATACACTCGCTGCCAACATACAACCTAGCGGGTTGGGCGTATAGGAACTTGACCCACCGATAGATAGATGGACAACGTTGGTGGACCTGTTGGAGGAACGCTGAGCGGTCAACCATGTTGAAAGCATTGGTGAAGTCTACCGTAAGCAAGGCCATGGACCCATCTTCATGAAAAGAGTTCAGGAACCTGTTCGCACTATGAAGCACCGCCTCCGCCCCATTTGGTGTACCAACCCCGAATTGAAAATCCCCCAAATACTGGGCCATGTCCTTCCCAACCTTCTTCATAGCCACCTTAGAGACCAACCTACGCCAGATGCCCCCCACGGCGATAGGCCTAATACCATTATCAGGTTTCAATAAGGGGGTGAGGGGGGCTGAGGCCACAAACTCTGCCAACACCTTAGGGCAAAGCCCCTCAAGCCATAGGTTGACGACTCCAGTAATAGCTGTGAGCAGACCCGAGAAACTAACCGAACCCTTACAACCAATAGCGTCCAACAAGTGTTGAGCCCGCATCCCATCTCTGCCACAAGATGTCCCTCTAGGGAAGGATTGGATACATTTAAGCACGCAATCATCTGCTGCAATAATAGTGGGTTGGGCAACAGGGTTGGAAGGCAGTGATGGGGGTGGCACCACCAGATGTTTATCAATAAGAGCTTTCATGGTCGATTCTCCAAAAGAGGCAACCCCACTGGAACATAAAACTTTGACCGCCGCCGTAAAATGCCCATCCCTGACCTTCCGCAGGCATTGCTTGATATTGGTTTATTGTATTATAATAAATCCACTTATTATTTTTTAGTGCTTTATATATTCATTAAACCATGCCAACTAGAAAGATGAACATGGTCATTCAAACTATGGTTATGATTATGTTTAACTAAATAACGACTAAACATAACCGAAAATGGTTTTTAATACTATAGAATATAGACTAGGTTTATTATTAATTTCTATTATAAGTAACTAAAGAGATCTCATGATAAAATGACTTTCCATAAGTATTAAAGTTCATTTTGAGGCTATTTAATTATTTAATTTAATTCAAAAGATAAAACGGAAAAGAGGAATTTCGACGAAATGGCAGTTGAGATTTTTCTGCCAAAAATATTCGCTCAAGTCAACATATTTCAGTATGAATTATTTGCTAAAAACCTGCTCCCTCTTTTGAACTAACCTCAATATTTCCAAAAGTCTAGAAGTCCCCACACACGTTTTTTACGAAAAATACCACACCAACTTTTGTTGGTTTCTAAATTTACTATATACGTCCAAATAAAACTAGTTTAATACCCGTCCGTTGGACGGGTTACGCTAACGTAACAAACAAACAAAGATAATGTATATTGATGTGTTTCGGTTTGCTTCTCCTCTTCCTTTTTTCCATCTCCTATTTGAAAAAAATTACAACCATCTAACTTTTCCTTTTCTTCGTTTCAAACCACTAAAACTCATTGTCAAAACACATTATCCAAACACATTACCCCATGATGAAACATTTAAATATCACGATGAAACATTTAAATATCTCCAATACGGATTAAAACTGATTTTTATTACAATTAATTGTGTCAAGTAGTTGTTGACCTTTAACTTTTGATGTGCAATCAACTTTTCAGTGTTTCAAGAGTAATATGAGAAGATTTAACTACTGAGACCACACGGTGTGGGCGTGGAATAGTGGCCCTATTAACCGAGAACACCACCTCTTGTGGTGGCGTAGTAGTGAGGGCGGCGAGTTTTCCACCGACGTAGGGTGTATTTGGGTTGTGAGGAGGAGGCTTTTGATTGGTGGATGGATATCGGATGTGTTTTAATTGGTTGATGTTTATTATTAGATTTTTTATATAAAAACGCCACTAACCACGCCGCTCCCACTCCTCCCTTTTTTGCACCACGCCACTTTTTTCTGACGTGGAAGCCACATGTCAAATAACGCCACTATTTCATGCCCCCCGCTCCGTATAGCCTAAGAAAAGTAGAGTTGGTGTGAATACACCTAGCACTCATGACCCATTCATCAAGAAAGGGGTTGATTTAGGTAATTTTTGTTTGTCAAAGGAATATAAGAGTTAAGTTGGGTCACTTAAATTATACAATTGGTTAAAGTGGGTCACTCCTATAAAACTTGGAGCATACATATATAATGAATTTAGAGAAATTTTAACTCGTACAAGTTAATGAATTTAGAATAATATTCATATCTTGTATTTACACCTTAAAAAGCAACCAAACTGTTGAGTGGGTTCTTAACTTGAGCATTCAGTTTTGCAGATTAGACAAAATATCTTCATCAATAGCCTCTTCTTGATGCAGTTCACATGATAACCTTGTCCATATTTCCACATCTTCCCAGTCTTATCCAGTTATCCCCATTATTTTACTCTTCCTGATCAAATAAAAAAAAGTCAAAACCGAATATATTATACTTTTTATAAATATAGAACCCAAACCCAAGGATTTTCAAGATCAAATATATACCTTATAAGGCATATGGGACAAGAAACCTCCCCATGGTTTTCGTCAGGACAATGATTTTTCTTCATTAAATACTTGGACATGTTATCCTCGGGAAAAACCGTGCTAACATTCCCTATCCTTTCCTAATGATTGAGCAGTGCAGCAAAAAAATTAGCATACTAAATTAAAAAGAAAGGTATATAACTAATTTTTATCAAATCTCATTATGATGTAATATGTAACTAATTATTATCAAACCTCATAACTCATGTTGTTGATGTCTAGTCTCATATCTCTATATTGATCGAAGAAGTTCCTAGAATTATGATCTACCGTCTCTGGAATGTATCTGCATGACGAACAAAATGTGTTCCCAACCTGAATACCTCGTTTGCTCAGTTCCACCTTTTGGGAAGTCTCCCAGCAACAGCTCTTCATGCTAGTACATTTGATTTTGGCAATGCCCATCCATTCCGTTCCATTTCATTACATAACCATTTATTGTATGATCATTCGTCAAACCTAGCTCCTCTATCACCTATTTGACTGAGAAAGACACATGTATGCAAATGAGTTGTGAACTTTAAGTAACCATGAAAGCCTAATAGATTAGCATTAATACCAACAAAATAAATAACTACTTCATTTCATTGCCACGAATTATCTAACCTTTATATTCTTGTCCTAAAGATGTTGAAGCAACAGGCGCTGCACTAATGTCTGCAAAAATTTCTGAGCTGGACTAAGATTCAATAGAACGAATGGCAACCTTGATTGAAAATGGGGGTATTTGACCCTGACAGACATCGGTTTAGTAACTTGTAAGAATTCTAAATTCTAAAGCAATAAAATCAAAATTCTTGAAAATGTTGTAGTTTAAGATATGTGCCTGTAATTTAGCAAGTTCATTAAGTAGATGTTTGTTTCAAGTTAATTAAATGTATCTACATTTTGCAAGGCATGTAAATCAACATAACAGATGAGGACTTATCTTGATATAAAAAGGACCACCAACTGGATAAGGGTATTACAAAACTGCATCATTTAGAATAACACGTGGGTAGTTATATTACTGACAAATGCAACACTTGGATTAATTATTTACCTTTTCCGAATGATTTTTTTAATGTCATGAATAAACATATGTCCCAAAGTAAGCTTGACGACCTCGTACGAAATATATGTTGCTCTGTACAATGCGAGACGTTTGGATCAGTAAATACAAATACAATGATAGACGTTTGGATCTAAAAGTAGGTGCATTTCCAAATTCACTTTCAAGTGATTACTCTTTTAACTTGGCATACTCTGTTGAGGGTTTAAAATATAGGATCTGTAAAAAAAAATCAACATAAGCCAAGTTTATCCCCATTAACACAGTCCACACACTCTTCTATGACAAAAACACAAGCAACACTATAATTTAAAAAAATGAATTTTAAAATATAGGATCTGAGCCGCTTCACTTATAACTTCTGGATCAAAATTAGCTTCCGGAGAATCATAAACCAAACCTGACACAAACACGAACAATCAAATCTCAAAATTGTTAATTAAATGCACTAAATAAACACAAAAGTAGCAAAATCGAAAGTGAAATTAAAGTTATAACTACTTACAATGGGGGACGGCATACCGGTGGTGGTTAGGAGATGGTGGATTTGACGGTTGTGATGGTTGATTGGGAGGCGTTGACGACCGATAGAGCGGCAACGACGGTAGATTGAGAAGTGGCGATGATCGCCTTGGTGGTGGTTGTGTCTGATGGTAAAATCTCTTCTTACGCATGTAAATAAATGTAGAACAAACATGATAATATATAAATCATATGTCGTGGTAGTGAGTGGTTATTGTCATCAACGTGGGTTGGAGAGAAAGAAGGAACAAAACTGTTCAAGAAGGAAAACTGAACATTTAACCGCTAAGAAACCTCTCATTCTAGAAGGTTTCTTGTATTTTATACCGCTGAGATTTAATCTCAGCCTCATCTAACGTTGGAGATATATATTGACTTGGATGGTGGTTAGGAGATAATGGGTCTAAAAATAAGGAGAAAACTTGCAAGAGGAGTGGAGATCATGGGCCTAAATTTATGGAGAAAAACCACCAGCAAAAAACTGCAAATAACCTCCATTAGAGCGGTTATTTTTGCTAGTTTAAACGGCTGAGATTTCATCTCAACATGATCGAACGGATGATATTGATTTTAAAGGTAACCGCCACTTAATGGGTTCCATATATATATATATATATATAATATCAAACAATATATTTAACCTTTTATAGTTTTTAAGCTAAGGTTAATATGATAGGAAGGTGGGAAGAGAAAGAAAACCTACTTAACTTAAGGCTTTATGACCCTCATGATCATCATGATTTTTCATGTCAATGTCATGTCACCTGCCTCTAATCCACCATCCAAAACCAATACTCTAAAGATGTGGTCATGACCCAAACCATTATCCCCTTATTTATTTTAATTTATTTTTGTCTAAAAAAAGGAAACAATTTCTTGAAAAATGAAAATGAGGACCATGGTTGACATGGTTTAATCCACACAAACCATGGTGGATCATGCAATAGGGTGGTGTCGCATTCCATTCATGTTCCTATCTGGTCAATCATGTCCCAACCATGACCCCACACCCTTTAGTCTAAGAAAACTCAAGAAAACCTAAGGTTGGAGAACTCGCTAGTCGGCCGGTAAGGTGGGGACTAGCGACTACTTGGAATCATGGTTGCAAAAGTCGCTAGGCGCTCCCTAGTCGGATTCGGGAGTACTCGGCTTAGGCGGAGATTACTCGGGGAGTAATTGGCCTGGGAGACCAGTACTCGTGCCTCTGAAGCCTACCTTGTAGCGAGTACTCGGGGAGTACTCGTAGCCTAGGCGGGACTTTTACAACCATGCTTGGAATTACTCGAGATTAATTGGATCGAGTTATGTAATTTTCAGTTTTATGTATACATATACATATTTTTATAGGTTAATATTTTAAGTAGTTATTTTTAACTCTTACGCAACTCACTAGCAATTAGGGCTGTAAACGAACCGAACGATTGAACGAACACGAACAAGGTCTTATTCGTGTTCGTTCGTTAAGGAAATAAATGTGTTCACGAATGGTTCATGAACACTTACCGAACGAGATTTTATGTTCGTGTTCGTTCGTTAAGGAAATAAATGTGTTCACGAACGGTTCATGAACACTTACCGAACAAGATTTTATGTTCGTGTTCGTTCATTAAGGAAATGAGCGTGTTCGCGAACGGTTCACGAACACAAACGAACAAATAAATTTGGCGAACGCGACGAAAGATAAAGAAAGATGGCCCAGAGAGTAGCACTGAACTTGAATCCCTTATTGTGGAACGGAGGTCGATCTTATTCGCCGATGTAAATAATGAGAAATGAAAGGGAAATGATGCATAAACAAGGTGAAAGTGAGTTTTCTAGTTTAATTGTTAGGGTAATAAAATATATAAAAGTTTAATAATATAAAAAGTACAAATAAAATATAAGAAAGTACAAAGATCTTCAACTAAAACACAAACATACGAACATAAACGAACGCAAATCAACGAATGTTCACGAACACCTTACCGAACGTTCACGAATACAATCGAACGAACGAGACCTCTGTTCATGTTCGTTCATTTAACTAATCGAACGAAATATCTTGTTCATGTTCGTTCGTTTATTAAACGAACGAACATAAACGAACTTCCCGCCGAACGGTTCACGAACTGTTCGCTGAACGTTCGGTTCGTTTACAGCCCTACTAGCAATTAATCGTCGCCTAGTTATGATTTTTATAACACTGAGAAAACCTTATATAACATTTTTTTTAAATTAGTGAATAAGTCACCTATAAATATATAAAACATGGTTATGCTTCAAATGGTAATTGATAGCAACAAAACGAAATCATTTTGTAACTTTACACCTATCTAGATGAGATAAAATATTTTGTTTCTCACATTGAAAAAATTTACATTTCGAGTTGTTTACCTACCAAACATAGAGTTTCAAACTACTCAAATTATTTGTTATCACGTTTAAGAACAAATAAGTTGGTTTTTTTTTTAATTTTATAAAAAAAAAATGAATTCTAAAAGTTGATTAGACTCGTTCAAAACAACATCATAGGTTTATGATATGGAAGTAAAACAAATTACCGCTTTCTATGGCACTAATAGAGATAAAATCAAGGTTAATTGTTGCTGTTATTATTATTATTATTATTATTAATACAATTAGTATAGATTATTATTATTATTATTATTATTATTATTATTATTATTATTATTATTATTATAAGTCTTCAAATATTATCGATTGAGACTTAATAATTTTTTAAGTTCTTGAAACAGATGGTTACAGCAACAAACATTTCAATAAAAAAATACCATTATAATATATGTAACGTCTTTAGAAGTTTACATAAGTGACGGATTCAGAATTTTATTCTAATGAGTTTTTTTTAGTAAATCCTTTTTAATTCTCACTTATTTTTTCCAAATACACTGGATTCCTAGAAACCCACAAATATGAGCTAGATCCGCCCCTGGTTTACATCTCAAATGTGACAAAAAGGGTAAATATTAAATAAAGTTATATCCAAACAACTTTGTCACATGTTGTCAAGTTGAAATAACTTAATAGCTTAAACCAAAATTAAATCAAATTAAATACTTGTTATAGCCATTAAATAATCGATCATTTCATTGTCGGTAAACAATACAAAGACTATCTAAACCTGTAATTATCATATTTTTTTGGTCACCTCACCTAAATATAAATATCTAAATGTAATTAATTTTCAAGTTTGTTCCATACTCTCCTATCTTTTCTGCGATCTGAAAGAGAGAGAAAAATACAAAATCAAAATGACAGATATTGCAGAGAGAGAAAGATAGAAAACCTGAGTACTTACTACTTCATGTGAACCTTCTATGGTACTTCTATGGTTTGGTATGTATGTGTTTCATGATCTTCTAATTATGCATTATTATATTATTTGTTTTGTTATGCAATTTATCTTGCCTTTTCAATACTGAAAAACATAAAATAATATTATTATTATATAACTTGTTATGGGTGATTAAATTTTGCAGAAATATGGAAGACAATGAAGTGATTAAAGGGGTAGATGAATTATCTACACCTTCATGTTTGGTAGTTGGTTTAGCAGTTAGTGAAAGTAGAAAAACCAAATATGTTGTTAGATGGGCTTTGGATAAATTTGTTCCTGAAGGTATGCTTCTCTTTAAAATGTTCTTCATCCGCCCTAAAATCACCAGAATTCCTACACCAAGTAAGTTTCCTTGATTAATATTTCATATATATAATGATATGATATTAAATTATATATTTTGAAATTTTATAAAAAAATGTTTTTTTTTTTTTTTTTTTTTTTTTTTTGGTAGTGGGATCTGTTCTGATTTCTCAAGTGAGAGAGGATGTGGTGAATGCTTACAAGAAGGAAGTTGAATGGCAAACTTATGAAAAGCTTCTTCCTTTCAAGCACATGTGTGATAGGAGAAAGGTTTAAGCATTTATTTATTTTCTTGATTATATATTTAAATATTGATTGAATTTTGTGAAACAATATTAATATAAAGTTTGCTTTTAATTTTTATGATCTGTTTTTGAGTGCAGGTGGATGTAGAAATTGTGCAAATTGAATCTGATGATGTAGTAGAGGCAATAAAACATGAAATTTTAAAAAATAATATTAATAAGCTTGTAATTGGAGCTTCATCCAAAGGCATATTCTCAAGGTACCGAATTATTCTAGTCGTTTTTGTTTTTGTTTTTGTTTTTGTTTTTGTTTTTGTTTTCATCGCGTGTCGATAGTCTGTGATTTTATAGATTTTTTTTTTTTGTGTTTTAGGGGTAAGAATTTGTCGTCGAAAATCTCGGAAAGCATTCCAAGCTTTTGTACTGTTTACGCTATTTCGAAAGGGAAATTATCTTCACTTCGGGCTTCTGATTCGGAAACCATTGGATCGAGTAAAGATGACAACCATAGTAGTGATTCAAGTTCTGTTACAAATTCTTCAAGTCTTGCAACAAGCTCTAGAACAGGTAGCAGTTGACTTTTATGGTCAACGAGACAAAAAAGTTATATGTATGATATCAAGTCAAATTTTAAACTTTTTGATTGATAGTTTGTGTTCGTGACTGCGTGACAGAGTGGACCGACCAAGGCTCGGCGACGTCATACTCCCAGTTCTTTCCAAATTCACTACCGACGCCATGTTTTGAAACACCTTCGTTCAAAAACGGCACCCTTCACAAAGAAACAAGTTCTTCGGAAAGTTCTGGGAATAAGTTTTTCGACGGTGGTGAAGGAGACGAAAGTCACGAAACAACCGTTTCTTATGCCGGTAATCCTGATTATTTTCGTGCAAATAGTACGGTTTCGAGCAGCCGAAGCTTCTTGACTGAAAACCAATCATGGACATCGGATCAAGATTGCATAGCTTACGCGCCTTCAGAAATTTCGTCAGAAATTCAGGCATCTTTCTAACTATGCTGTTTCTTAACATGCTTTCGTGTTCTTGTCATTGGCGAAGCTTGACCATGAAAACCGGGGGGGGGGGGGGGTGTCGAAAACGTATATACTAAAAAATTTATATAGAACCGGGGGGTCGTAAACGTATATACCCAAAAATTTCTATACGAAAACTACATATATAACACTACTGAGCGAAAAGTTGGGGGGGGGGGGGGTTGGGCGCCCCTCCCGGCCCCTCTTAAGCTACGCCCTTGGTTCTTGTAATGTTAATAACTCGACAAACTCGCTATGCAGGATAATAATATCAATTTCGAGATAGAAAAATTAAGAGTTGAACTCAGGCACTTTCGCGGGATGTATGCACTTGCGCAAAACGAAACATTTGATGCGTCTAGAAGGGTGCGTAACTTCCGTTTTCCTCTTGACTTTTACTTTTAAAGTCAACGCTTAAATTCGAGTAAAACTAATGTTTAGAACGTACGGATTTGTGTCAGCTGAGTGATCTTCAAAAACAGCAACTAGAGGAATCAATCAGGCTCAAGGATTTAAAACTAAAAGAAGAAGAAGCCAAATCTTTAGCGCAAAAAGAAATGGAGCAGCACGAGGCTGCTAAACGACAAGCCGAATACGTAAAAGAAAATCTGAGAAGAGAAGCTGCGATAAGAAAAGGCGCGGAAGAGAAGGCGTTACATGAATCTAGAGAGAAACAAAAGCTACGAAACGCCATAACCGGAGCTTCATTGCACTATCGGAAGTTCACGTGGGAAGAAATCGTGGCTGCGTGCTCATCGTTTTCCGACGATCTTAAAATAGGAACGGGAGGAAATGGAACGGTTTATAGATCGAACTTTCATCATACGGTTGCTGCCGTCAAAGTTCTTCACTCTCAGGAAGCTCATAGAACCAAACAGTTTCAACAAGAGGTATTAATCGACATTTTGCAAAATTGCTTCATGTTCATATAGGGCTGTAAACGAACCGAACGAACACGAACAAGGCCATGTTCGTGTTCGTTCGTTTAGGAAATTAACATGTTCGCGAACTGTTCACGAACGCATACCGAACATAAGTTTATGTTCGTGTTCGTTCGTTTAGGAAATTAACATGTTCGCGAACTGTTCACGAACGCATACCGAACATAAGTTTATGTTCGTGTTCGTTCGTTTAGGAAATTAACATGTTCGCGAACTGTTCACGAACGCATACCGAACATAAGTTTATGTTCGTGTTCGTTCGTTAAGGAAATTCAGTTGTTCACGAACAGTACGTGAACACTGGTCTCGAACACAAACGAACGCAGGCGAACACAAAAGAACCCAAACGAACATTTAACTTAAAAATAAAAAAAATATTTATACTTAAACATTGGATATAAGTAGTTAAATACAACCACCAAGTGATAAATCAAAACACAAGAAGTCTAATACACCACCAAACGATGAATCTACTTTAATTAACTTAGACATAATTATCCCCAAAAATGTCTTAGCATGTCCAAATTTTAGTTAACTTAGAAAAAATAGGGTTTCAAGTTTTCAATATGTTTAGATAAAAGGTTTATTATATATTATTTTTTAATATAATCAAACGAACACGGACGAATGTAGCCGAACATATTACCGAACGTTCACGAACGCAGTCGAACGAACGAGACCTATGTTCGTGTTCGTCCGCTAAGCTAGCCGAACGAAAAATTTTGTTCGTGTTCGTTCGTTAAGCTAATCGAACGAACATAAACGAACTTCCCGCCGAACGGTTCACGAACTGTTCGCTGAACGTTCGATTCGTTTACAGCCCTATGTTCATAATTCAAACCGAATATTTGATTTTTGCAGCTTGAAGTATTGAGCAAGATACGGCATCCGCATTTGCTTATTCTTATCGGCGCGTGTGTGGATCACGGCTGCTTAGTTTACGAGTACATGGTAAACGGGAGCTTGGAAGAGAGACTGTTTCGCAAAAACAACACGCCACCGATCCCGTGGTTCGATCGATTCCGTATCACGTGGGAAGTAGCATCAGCATTAATTTTTCTTCATAACGCAAAGCCGAAATCAATCGTTCACCGTGACTTGAAGCCTGCTAATATCTTGCTTGATCAAAATATGGTAAGCAAAATCGGGGACGTTGGTCTTTCAACGATGCTTCAGTCGGACGTTTCTTCTACTACCACCGTTTACAAAGACACGAGTCCAGCCGGAACCCTTTGTTACATCGATCCGGAGTATCAACGGACCGGATTAGTTTCTCCAAAGTCCGATGTGTATGCTCTTGGTATAGTGATTTTGCAGCTGCTGACTGCAAGACCAGCGATTGCGGTGACACATGTGGTGGAAACCGCGCTTGAAGATGATGAGTTAGCGAATGTATTAGATCCGGAAGCGGGTGAATGGCCAACTGATGAAACCAAAGAGCTAGCCGTTTTGGCGTTGAGTTGTGCTGAGCTTAAACGAAAAGATAGACC
Source organism: Helianthus annuus (assembly GCF_002127325.2). Taxonomy (NCBI): domain Eukaryota; kingdom Viridiplantae; phylum Streptophyta; class Magnoliopsida; order Asterales; family Asteraceae; genus Helianthus; species Helianthus annuus. Next base: position 169,697,583 of record NC_035446.2, read on the forward strand.
GGATTTAAAAGATACGGTTCTTCCTGTATTGGAACGACTGAAAGCAGTTGCAGATGCGGCTCAAAGAGCCGCATCTGCATCTAAGACTCAAATCAGCATTCCTAACCACTTTAGATGCCCGATACTTAAGGTACGCTTTAATAGGTCGAGTATTTCTTGTTCTTACGGTTTTATCAAACATTCAGAATGCTGGCAATTTTACACGAATACACGACACGAACCTACACGAAGTTAACAGGTATCGTGTATGGCCTTAACAGGTATCGTGTACCAAACAGGTAGACACGAGATTACCTGTTAATTTTCGTGTATAAACAGGTTAAGTACATGTTTACGTGTTAATACCCGTTAGTACACAATAAGAAATTAAATTAAATAAACTCATCAGCCATGTGCGTGTTGGTTCCTTAATTCCTTTCTATTTTCATTCCTCATTCAATTCAAAAAAAAAATAAAACCCTAAACTCCCTCTATAACCTCAGATAGCATGTCGTGTTCGTGTTAACAGGTATTAACAGGTAATTTTCGTGTATATCGTGTCGTGTTCGTGTTTGAAAAAAAGGACACGATAATTTATCGTGTCGTGTTCGTGTATGGGATTTCGTATATCGTGTCTTATCGTGTAGTGTCTTATCGTGTACGGGTATACACGATATGCCAGCCCTCTAAACCACCGTTGTTTAAACATGCAGGAAGTTATGGGTGATCCTTGTGTTGCGGCCGACGGCTACACCTATGAACGCGTGGCGGTAGAGAAATGGTTGGAGGAGAGTGATTGCTCGCCGATGACGAATTTACCCTTGACTAGTAGGAGTTTAACGCCTAATTACACGCTTCTTTCTGCAATCTTGGAGTGGAAATCTAGAACCTAATAATAGTTTTTTTTTTTTTTTTTTTTTTTTTTGGGATTGTTTAGTGTACATGTGTTTTGATGTTTGATTTATCTAGATGCTATTTGGGTCTGACTGACATGAACCTTGAGTAAGTTTGAAAATTTTATGAAATTTATAAGAATTATACCACAATAATTTTATAAAACAAGTACATGAGAACATCAAGAGTGAAGTACATAGTGATTAATAGGCTTCTTGTTATCAAACTAAAACATAAAGTTTCACGAGCTAGCGTCCAGCTAGACGACGGCTCCTGCCACTAAAAGCTCCTAAATTTGATGGGTCTCTAGCGGTTGAGGTTCCACCAACGCGGTAGCTTCTACCTTGAAAAGCACCCCCGGTTGACTCGTTCTGCTTAACCGGACTATTTATTTGGTACCCCCGGCCCCAACGCTTTACGAGCTTGTGACTGCAAAGAAAAATGTTCAAGGACAACAAAAACAAGAATATCCGACAGAGGTGGTAAAAATGTTCAAGGACAACAAAAACAAGAATATCGGACAGAGGTGGTAAAATGGGCGGGTGAGTTGAGTCGACGCTTTGCCAAGTTTTGTTTATTTCCAAAATCCTATTTAAAAAAGTTAATCGGTTAAATATGATTACAAAAATTATCGAAGTTTAGTAATATAATGATTTAGAAGGTTGTATGCATTAAGATATGACGTTTTTGTTAACTTTCAAACTGTTTGACCTAATTGATTCATTTGACTCGTTACCTTGTAGCTAAATTTGGACGTAAATAAACGAACGGGACGTGTGTGTTCATGTTCGTTCGCTTAATAAAAACGAAACCAAAAAAAAAAAAAAACATTTTTCATGTTCGTTCGTTTAGTGATTAAACGAACTTCCCGTTGAATGCTTCACGAGCAGTTCACTGAACGTTCAGTTCGTTTACATGCCTACAGGTAAATGGGTCGATTGCAAAATCGACCCATAATATGAGACGTGCAATGTGTCGGTTTTGGTTACTAGAAAACCGGCAAGGATACACCCAAAATGGAGTCTTGCAGATATCGTTGCCGCCAGCAAGAGGGTAAAGAACTGTTAAGAAGTAATACAAATGGCCAACCCCAATTCCTAATAAGCTCGGTATCAACGGGTTTCCGAGCACCAACTCAATAGCAAGCATGGTCCAAGGTAAATAGACCCCCTGCATACTCATTACAATCAGTTTTTCAATTATCGTACTCGCGTTTGCATATAATAAATCATATGATCTCGCTTTCAATACCTTAAACTCCACGAGACCGTGAAAGTTAATACGGGTGTTAGGGAGCTCACGACTCCAGACGTAAACGATCATGAAAACCAACGAGGCCCCCATGAACGGAGACCAAAGAAATGGAATGGCAGATATCGCCTATCATAATATGTCACGTGTCAAAATCTTTACTAAAACAAAAAAAGTAAAGAGTAAACTGCCATTTTGGTCCCTGTGGTTTGGTCAATTTTGCCACTTTAGTCCAAAACTCAAACTTTTTGCATCTGGGTCCTGTGGTTTCAGTTTTATTGCCATTTTGGTCCAAAAATGAAATCAGGTCATATTTGTCTTATAAAATCCTGTTATTTTGTCATTTTCCGCAGGAGCAAAATGATCATTTCTTTTTTATAAATAAATACCATATTTTATAAGACAAATATGACCTGATTTGCCCCTGAGGAAAATGACAAAATTGCAGGATTTTATAAGACAAGTATGACCTGATTTCATTTTTGGACCAAAATGGCAATAAAACTGAAACCACAGGGACCCAGATGCAAAAGGTTTGAGTTTTGGACTAAAGTAGCAAAAGTAACCAAACCTCAGGGACCAAAATGGTAGTTTACTCAAAAGTAAAAAATAAAATTATTTTTTTTTTTTATAAAAAAAGTGGTTTGCTAGTATACCAGTAGCGAGAATGCTCCGAAGAAAAACATCCATACGTAATCTGCAGTCCTCTTGTCAAAAGGACCCCTCTCTAACTGAACTCCGTATTTTAATCTGGAATACCCGACATCAATTATAAAAACAGTTTATACCGTAAATTATATATAGTTGAAAGCGGATGAGATCAAGAAAGGTTTACATAATGAACAGCCGAAATGCGAAAGTAAAAGAGAACGATCCGATGAAGATGAAGTTTGTAATAAGCCTCCAAATCTGCATCATGAAAAATTCAAATTATGTTTCCGGCACGTGATTAGAACCATCAGAGGTGGCAAAGTGGGCGGATCAGGGCAAGTTAGCGAGAAACACCTTTTTTTGTGTAGAATGTTTTGAAAGGTCAAATAGTTCTAAAAATTCTTTTTGTGACAATGAGTTTTTGAATAAATCTATTTATTAGGGTGCTAAACGGGTCGTTTCGTGGGTTGACGGGTCTTTTTGTGACCCGAACCCGAAAATTTTAGACGAACCCGAACCCGAAAATTGTGTCATACATATGAACCCGAACCCGACCCAAATCTTCTCAGGCTGACCCGAAACCCGACCCATTCAACCCGAAATTTTTTTATTTTTTAATTTTTTTCAGCAAATTAATATATTAAAATTAACATCTAGTACAAAAAAAAACACAAAATTATATAATAAAAAGGGAAATTGGCCTGTAATAATCCCACTTAGACCTTATTGACCATTAATAATCCCATCTCAGAATATTCCCCCCACCAGTCCCACCTTTCACATATTTTTCCTACAATGGTCCCCCGTTAAAAAAACTTAACGGAGTTAAGCTTTTTTCCAAATTACAAACAGATTTTTTAGGGCTTTTCATAAGAACGACAATACGAGTCCATTGATGTAAAACTTGCCTCGAAACGGTGCTCCAAACGAAGAAAATGGCGCGTCAATTCGGGTGTTTAAATTTCCAATTAACCAAAATCAAGTCACTTGAAGCACCATTTCGAAGTATGTTTTACATCAATGGACTCGTATCATCGTTCCGATCAAAAGCCCTAAAAAATCTGTTTGTGATTTGGAAAAAAGCTTAATTCCGTTAAGTTTTTTTAGCGGGGGACCATTGTAGGAAAAATAAGTGAAAGGTGGGACTGGTGGGGGGAATATTCTGAGGTGGGATTATTAATGGCCAATAAGGTCTAGGTGGGATTATTACAGGCCAATTCCCCTAATAAAATTACATTAAAATCATGAAATATTATGTCAATTTCCCTTTTTAAGTTATATTTATGACATAAAACTAAAAAACCTAATCAAATTATGACATAAAACATATTGTAAAAATATAATTTTAATATAAATGGGTTAGACGGGTCAACCTGACAACCCGACCGGGTTGACCCGAACCTGACCCGTTTAGCTAAACGGGTTCGCGGGTTCAACCTGAAACTGACCCGAACCCGTTTAGACTAAACCCAAACCCGCGAATTTCGTGTTAGGTTTGTGTCGTGTTTTCTGGTCGTGTCAGAAATTCACACCCCTAGTTATATACACTAGAAATAGTTTTTGCGCGAGTTTAGCCATGTTCCCTTATTATTTATTTTTTTTATTTACTCATTTGGCCCGTAACTCCGTAAGGAACCCTATAGTAAGTAAACGAGTTAAAATTGTCACCTCTACAAATTAGAAAAATCTTTACCTGAAAGCGCTTAAACACGTCTTCATAAGAGAGAGCTAAAATCGTGGGACTGTAAAGCTGAAGATGACGACCCAAAGACTTCACTAAACAGACGGTTGCATACGTCTTTGCAACAGGAGGTAAGGAATTATAATACCTGATTATTATATTGAATATATAAACACTAGAAATACATCTAACACACATAAAAAATATAAATTTGAAAGAGAAGGGGCCTTACTGAGCAGGGGTAGACATTGTAGATGATAGAAGGCTGGTTCTTGTATGAACTAAATCAGTTGGTTTTTATATCTCACATAACAAAGATTAAATAATTATCAATAGAGTAAATTTCTGTTTTCGTCCCTGAGGTTTGTCAATTTTAACTTGTTTAGTCCAAAAATCTAATATATAACAAATCCAGCCCTGAAGTTTGCATTTCTTAACGCTTTTCATCCCTAAGGGTGCTTTTTCATTTAATTCTTAGGGATGAAAAGCGTTAAGAAATGAAAACCTTAGGGATGAAAAGCGTTAAGAAATGCAAACCTTATGGATGGTTTTGTTATAAATTAGGTTTTTGGATTAAACTAGTTAAAATAGACAAACCTCGGGGACGAAAACAGAAATTTACTCTTATCAATATACGAAAACACGGATTCCAAAGAAGACTTCGTAGTCATCGCCGGTCCCCCAATTAAAGTCCTGCAGTTTTATTCACGGCAAATCATGATGTTGATGGAGCACTAAGAAGAGGAAAGACTGTTTCAGTTTGACTTAGGGTCAACAGTCAAAGTCAACCTATACAGTAAGTAAAAACTTCACAAAATAACATAAACAAATTCTGTAACTTTTATAAGACTTTAAGAACTCGATGCTATTTTTCACAATGTCGCCACAAAAATGAGTAATTATCCGAAAAAGAAGACTAAAAAGGGTAGAGTTTCCGTATACATATATACAAATAATTACATGGGAAGGAAAATACATCAGGGACAAAATCGTCAATCTCACGTTTCGGGCCCAGAAGCAAACAAACTAATAAGACCGCGAAAGACTTGTGCGGAGAGTTTTTGAGCTTGAAGAATCTCGCCGTCTACATTCCAAACGCTTTCCTCCCCGGAAGACGTGAATGTGAAAGTTGTAGTCTGGAAATAAACAAAAGTTTTTAGAATAAGCAAAGTATTAGTTTTTATTCAGCAAGAGCAGAATAAGAGTAAAATGTCATTTTCGTCCCCGAGGTTTGGCTAGTTTTGTGATTTTCGTCCAAAGGTTTGTTTTTCCGCATCTGGATCCAAAAGGTTTGAAATCTTGTCGTTTTCATCCAGCTTGTTAACTCCATCCATTTTTATCCGTTAAGTCAAGGGTATTTTCGTCTTTTTTGCTAACTTAAAAAGCAATTCTGTTTTTTTCACTTTCTGTACAAGCATTTAAAATACCCTTGACCGAATCCGTTAGACCGAATTGCCCTTTATGTTAACAAAAAAGACGGAAATACTCCTGACTTAACGGAGGAAAATGGATGGAGTTAACGAGCCAGATGAAAATGGCAAAATTTTAAACCTTTTGGATCCAGATGCAGAAAAACAAACCTTTGGACGAAAGTCACAAAACTAACCAAACCTCAGGGACGAAAACGGCCTTTCACTCGCAAAATAAATAAAAAAAAACTTACTTTATGGTGTTCTACGAAATCGAAATTCAGGGGGGTCCCACCCTTTCTTGCTAACTGAGTGAGATGCCTATATATTCCAATCAACGATAATTAGTCAGATTTAGAGGTGACAGTTTTGACACATTTATAAATAATCGTTTTGGTTATAAAATAACGACAAAACGAAAGTGCAGTAAAAAAAGAGAGAAAAGTTAAATGTTTTTACCACAAATAGAAAGCACGAGGGCACTCTTTGATCAAAACAAGATGCAGAAAACCATCGGAAAGGTGTGCTTCAGCAACCAATCCATCAGGCGCCTTTTCGTTTCTGCACGAGATAACAGCAGCCCCAATGCTAAGAAACCGTCCTTTAACGCTAACCCAATTCGATTCTTGTTTCGGGTCAGGTTTTTCTATTTGTTGGCCCGCTGATGCGTCATTACAAATATCACATTTGGCCCGGCAAGCGACTCTTTCTGACTCTTTAGATAAACCCCAAAACGCTTTTATCCTTCTTGCATTCGCACCCACATTCGTCTTTTCTGATTCCGCTTTCATATACGCTACTTTTGCCTCATACGACCTTACAAAAACGAAAGCCGATTCAAACTAGACAAGAAATAGTATTGGCTGTTGTGTTGTGAAAAGCATATGTCGGTCAATACCTGTGCCTAAGGAACACTTTTGTTCCGGCATAGTCGTATCTCTTCGGCCCCATCCACCGGTATTTCTCGCTCTCTGTAATAACGTCTCCGTAAAATCCATAACTGGTGACATCCAAGAAACAACAATGAAATGAGAAAAAAAGAGTCTTCTTTTTTTTAAAAAAAAAGGGTAAAATGCCATTTTCGTCCCTGAGGTTTGGCCAGTTTTGCGACTTTCGTCCAAAGGTTTGTTTTTCCGATTGTGGATCCAAAAAGTTTGAAATCTTGCCATTTTCATCCGGCTCGTTAACTCCATCCATTTTCTTTGTTAGGTTAGAGGTATTTCCGTCTTTTATGCCAACTTAAAGGGCAATTCGGTCTTTTTCAATTTATGTAAAAAGACCGAATACCCCTGAAAAAACCGAATTGCCCTTTAAGTAAACAAAAAAGATGGAAATACCCCTGACCTAACGAAGAAAGACGGATGGAGTTAACGAGCCGGATGAAAATGGCATCCGGATGTGAGAAAACAAACCTTTGGACCAAAGTCGCAAAACTGACCAAACCTCAAGGACGAAAATGGCATTTTACTAGAAAAAAAATGGAACAGAATATGAGTCTACCCAGCAAAGGAAGCTGCATAGCGTACATGAGGCTCGTTCTTGGACGCGTGTGATTTATCCCATCTCACGACTTGAACTATATCAAGGCATACCCTTTTACCCAAGATAATTTGCAGCGCTGACGTCATCGGATCCCGCACCCCAGTTGTGCTGACAAAAAGTCAAAGTCAAAGTGCAATGAGTATTCACAGAAAAACGCAGAAGACAAACGGATACTTATAATATAAAATTATGATGCGAGGAAATTACCACATTACGATAGCATCAGTGGAACCAGAAGGAATAAGCCCGAATCGAAATCGTTCATTTGGAAAAGACATTTCAGAATCTAGATCTGCTTAATAGAAAAAAAAAATAGTTGTCACACTATGATTAAAAATTTAAAAATAAATAAATGAAGACTTGTGCAAAAAGGTGCGTACTGAGACTTATGGCTTGTGATTCGTTGAGTTTTGACCTTTTAAGAAGAGGAGACTCGTCGTCATTAGAAACCGTAGAGTCCACAATGGTTACCGTGGGGTCATGAAGTAATACATCACTTTCGTTTTGAACAGTTGGATCGTCATTTGGAGGGGAAGGTGGATAAGGAGCTCTATGTCTTGTCAATAGAATCCCGTTAAGAATCTCGTTAAAAAATCCATCACCACCCTAAGTCCCATCACATAACGAAACAACAAAATCAATAAAATGTAAAAATGTTGTGGCTATACTTTGGTCGAAAAATCTAATAACCACCAATACTTAAAAAATAGGCAAATTGGATTTAAATAATCCCAACTCTCTCAATTTGGCCGATAATAATCCCAACTCAGTTATTTTTCGATAATAATCTGAACTGGTCCACTTTTGGCCGATAATAGTCCGCCGTTAAAAATAGCTTAACGGAGTTAAGTTTTTTTCCGAATTACAAAACGAAGTTTTAGGAATTTTGATCAGAACGAGAATACGAGTCGATTTGTGTAAAACTTAGCTCGAAACGGCTTAAATTTTTGTTAATTGGAAGTTTAAACACCCGAACTGAAGCACCGTTTTCTTCGTTTGGGGCAGTATTTCGAGGTAAATTTTACATCAATCAACTCGTATCCTCGTTCTAATCAAAAGCCCTAAAACATCAGTTTGTAATTCAGAAAAAAAACTTAACTCCGTTAAACTACTTTTAACGCAGACTATTATCAGCCAAAAGTGGATCAGTTCGGATTATTATCGGCAAATAACTGAGTTAGGATTATTATCGGCCAAATTGAGAATGTTTGGATTATTTAAATCCAATTTGCCTAAAAAATATGCAAAAATTTCTGTGTTAAGAAGATGATACTCACAACGGCTACAACTCCATCGTACATATTAAGCTCGAGGTTTGTAATAGAAGCCATCGCTTCGAAAGCATGCCCGGCCCTTTCTGTAACAATAACCTATGGGAAAAAAAATCATCGAAAGCTAATAAATATTTAAATTTTGCTTGGAAAATTCGGAAAATCTGAAAAAAAAAAAAAAAAAAAACTTGTGATAAGAGTGTTAAGACATGAACCTTTGTTTTCACTTTAGCTTGAGAAAAGATTGGAGCTACACTTTCCCATGTTCGACAGCCGTTTCCTTTTCCGCTTCCTGGATTAACGTAAACCTAGTGAACATAAACCGAACAAATTGTCAAACAATTTATCGTCTAGCAAGAACTTATTATTTGACCCTAAATGATCAAAAGTAAATAACATTCACCCTAAATGAAACATACCAGAAGGCTCTTAGGTCGATCCGTTTCCAAGCTTAGAAAAGAGTTTATCTTGTTGACCCACGTTTGACACGTTTGCTTATCCACATGACCAAATGTATAAACAACCGGAGCCCACAGAGACGATTGACTTTTTGACCTCGCTACACCATGCACCGTGAACCGATACATCTACAAGCAATATACGCACACAAAAAATAACCTTATTACTTGCCTACGAAAACTAAAACTAAAAACCTACGTACTCGCAAAAAGGATGACACTTTCTAACCTCGGATGCATGACCCAATAGGAATCCAGGGTTTGTGAGAAGGGTATCATGCACCAAACCCCAATCTATAAACTCAACAGCATAAACATCTGAAATCTTGATTGAGGTATCATGTTTGGATAGAATCGGTATTCCTAAACACGTTGAACGGTCCACTTGGTCCTTCAACATACCAAACAACAACAAAACATGCAAGGTCAATCTCATGAAATGGTTATATTAGCAACTAAACATGTGATGGATGATGCTAAACTTGAAAAATACAAAAAAAAAAAAAAAAAAAAAAAAAAATCCATGCTTAAAACTTACAACTTCTTCTAATCAACAAAGTTTATTCCTTTATTGTAATCAAAACATTATGGTAACATAAAAACTAGGAAAAATTACAAGTTTTGTCCTTTATCTTTATACCACTTTTCAGGCGGTGTCCTTTTTAACGAATGTTGACAGGCGGTGTCCTTTACTAGGTATTTTGTTGCAAGTTTAGTCCTTTACACCCAACCCAGTTAAAAAACCCTGTTAATTGTTGACAGGCGGTGTCCTTTACTAGGTATTTTGTTGCAAGTTTAGTCCTTTACACCCAACCCAGTTAAAAAACCCTGTTAATTGTTGACAGGCGGTGTCCTTTATTAGGTATTTTGTTGCAAGTTTAGTCCTTTACCTAGGTATTTTGTTGCAAGTTTAGTCCTTTACCCCCAACAATTAACAGGGTTTTTTAACTGGGTTAGGTGTAAAGGACTAAACTTGCAACAAAATACCTAGTAAAGACATCGCCTGTCAACATTCGTTGAAAATGACACCGCCTGAAAAGTGGTATAAAGATAAAAGGACAAAACTTGTAATTTTTCCTAAAAACTATAAACCAACAATATTACTACTAATGTTTACAAATGCAAACCAACAATTACACAATATAACAATATAACAATCAATCAGAACAAATTCAGAAAACTATGAACTAAATCAGTTAAACAGGAAATAAATAAATTAATTCATGTTTTTTTTTTAAATTTAAATAATTAAAAAAGACAAACAAAAGCAGTTTAATATAACCTGGAAAACTAACATTGCAAAGGGATTCCATCAATTTCCAAGATAACCCATCTGGTTTAAGGGTAAGAAAAACCTCTCCAACATGATCCAAAAAGAAAGTACAAGTCAAAATTGGCGGTTGTTCATCACCGCCAACATATTGAACATTCGCTTGAGACCCATCATCATCTGTCATGATCAAATCTCCATTTCTATCCATATCAATTATCAAACCTCAGAAAATCGAAAAGGGTATTATAAAAATCAAAACTTTTTTGAAATTGGAGATGGTAATTTCAAGATTTGTTTGTTTGTTGTTGAAGAATCAAGAAATCAAATCTTGAAGTCAAAATTAAGATGCAGCATTTGGGTGAAAGAAAGTCAAACCCTTGATCTAATCTGGTTTCTAATTGAAGGTTTGATGCGGATTTGAAGGAATCAAAGGGGGGAAGAGAGAGAGATCTAGAAAGATATGTGTTTATATTCGACGTGAACGGGATATAAGAACAATAAAGTTAACAAAAACATGTGCGTTTTGGATATTCGTGCCGTGACCAACGACCTTGGTTTCTCGTTTGAGACTTTGAAGGCTAAATTACACGCAAGAACATATTTTTGGATTTTGGTGTTATAAAATTTAGTAAGGCGATTTGTACTCAGTGGCGGATCTAGGATTCCGGTCAAGGGGTAACGTTTTATAAATAAGCCGTAACGAAATCGAAAAAACGTCAATTTTTTCCCAAATTTACACTATTTTTCCAATTTTTTCCCGACCAAGGGGTAACAGGGGTTACCCCTACCAAAGAGGTAGGTCTGCCCCTGTGTGTACTGGTCATCCGCTTCACCTCATCATGTGGGTTATTTGCATTGGCATAGCTTTGTGATTGCGGGAGGGGGCGGTCGACCCCCCGAATTTTTCGCTCAGTAGTGGAGAGTATGTAGTTTTTGTATAAGAATTTTTGGGTATATACTTTTTTACCCCCGGTTTTATAGAAATTTTTGGGAATATACGTTTTCGACCCCCGGTCGGAAATCTTAAGCTTCGCCACTGGTTATTCGACAACGCCTTATAAGGCGCCATGGGGAGGGATACTACCTGCGACCACGGAAGGTCCAAGATCGTTAGAAACTTGAAATACTGAAATTATTAAAAAGTTTAGTTAATTTGTCAAAAACCTGAAATACTGAAATTATCAGCATACAAAGTATTTTTCAATTTGGTTAATGTGTTAGGTTGGTGCAAGTGTTTTTCTGCACCGCATTATAGGGGTGTTTGGTGTTGCGTTTTCAAAATAGATTATGCATTTTCAAAATAGATTTTGCGGTGCGTTTTGAAAAAGTGTGTAGGTACATGCTTCTCCAAAACTGCGTTTTTGAGGCAGATAATCACTTTTTCATCCAAACACTTTTTTAGATTACTTGTGTTTTACAAACGCAATAATAAAAAATAATCACTTCAAAACGTAATCCCAAATACCCTCTATGATTCATTTGGAAGGTAAGAAATGATAAACTATTTAAGATAATCAAATTGGCCACGTTTCTTTGAAACAGAGCAAATATGCAACATTTAGTTTGGTCTTCATGTGTATTTTAATTAACAACTAGATTTAATCCCGCGCGCGTTGCGCTGCGGACACATCACGATCGCTCAATAGTTTAACCCCAACACACCCCTCATGATTCATTTTCGATTTCACCTCATCAACACGACACTCTTATATTTTAGGATATATAAAGTCGGTAAATATATTGATTAAAAGTTGTACATCACCACATGTTTGTAAGTAAAACAGATGACTTCTTGGTCCTAACAAACCATTAAAAGCAAACATACCATATATTAATGTCTACCTTTGCTTGTGTTACCCATTAATGTCTTTTACCAATGGTTGTCTTAACCATAAACATGAATTCATTTAACTTACGAATTTTCAGTCTTGATGACATATGGTAGTTGCTGCTAGCTTTGTATGCATCTGATTGATTATCTTAAGTTTGTATAATATGATTGTAAGTTGTATGTTGAGTACTCATCAAGTCATTTTGCTTGCGTCTCTGGTAACCTTTAAAATATCAACACATCTTATGTTATTAGCAGAGTTCATGACCTACCCAAATGAGTTCGAACCCTATATAAAATAAACCGATTCAAAACATATAAGACAGACCTTTAAGTCTTTAACAACAGCCACCACTACAACCATCACTATCGCCACTACCACCATATCGAAAACACAACCACCAACATCATCAGACAACACAACCACCACCATCAAGAAAAACACTTGATTAAAGTCTGAAAAGAAAGAAAAAACGGAAAAAGGAGGCTCAGATTCAAGCATCCTCATCGCCATCATCAAGATAGCACGGCTCAGTGCCACTACGGTTGCAACCGGAGTTGCCATGCCAAGTAGCGGCCACCATCATCGCCTTCTAGAACACTCCCATGCAACAACTTCCAAACTGGGTTCATCACCAACAGCCGACAACTTCATCGTTCGGCTTCATCACCCGAATCATAGAGTGGGCCATCATAAAATGAAATCAGGAATCAACTTTAAACACAAAAACAAAACCACAGATCCAACACACCAACGTACAACTTCTAAAACAAAGAGTACAATTGGCATTGCATATCAATGTTGATAAATGATACAAGCAAATTTCTTTATTAATTAGGTAATATCCAATACGATTACAAACTAATGGTAGGTAGACGAGCAACAAGCTGCGCCGCTACCCCTTTCTGAATAGCAAACCCTACCCTGCTAAACACAAAATTCTGCCCCTTAACATGTGCGGTATTACTGCTTACCACCTGTTGAACCCGCTTTAGGAACCGCACCGCGTCAGGGGCGAGAGCGCCGAATGTATCGAAAGCGAACGGGACGAACACGTGTTGATTCTCGATGCAAGCTTTTTCGTGTTTAGCTACTTTGCCCGCCTCTGCCTTGGTTATCGCCTGTCCCGCCACAAATCCGTGGTCCCTTAGCCCAACGAGGGGGGACACACCTGTCAAATCGACACACGCGTGTTTCCCTCCTTCCCATCCAAAAACAAGAATGTCAGCGGGCCGTAGCGTAGATCTCCCTTCTAATGGATCAGTCAAGAAGTTCACCGGAGCTTCCTTTTTTGCCGAGATCCCTGCTCGCTTAAGGACATCATACAGCACATCACGAACTAAATCATGTCGATATTTAAAGCCCGGTAATTCTTTGCAATGTACTGCATGCTCCCCAAAAGAATCCAAGCAACACTTCCGACATACAGGACACGGGTCATCATCCGGGAAAAGGGGTATCATTAAACGGTACTTGAGGATAGCCCGGTATTCCACAGCCGACATACATTGCCCTAAACCTTCGATGGGAACAACAGACAGGAAATCCTGAGCATGGGGGGCTCGCAAGCACTCAAACACGGCTCGCTGGCGAGGGGAAAAGGCAAACTTCTCTTCAACTGTCTTGACGATTTCGCCATATAAGGCATTCGCCAGAATTTTCTGAGCTTTAATGGGGGCGGTGTCTTTAATGTAGAAACCGCCAAGATCAAGATCGGGAAGAGAACTATGCAGATTGTCCAACGCACCCTTATAATCAGAGTCCAACAGCTCTCCCCCACATTCGCGAAGGATGTGGTCTTGAAGAACCCAAGATTGGGCCCTTGAAGCCACAAATGCGTAGGAAGAGGCATCCTCAGCTGAGCAAATCCCAAGCCCCCCAAAACGTGTCGGGAGGGAAGCTAACCTCCATTGTAGGTCCCCGAAAAAGGCACCCCCACAAACAACAATGTCCTCGATCGTATTCCGAAGCCCCTTGTCAAAAACAGAGACGGCTTCCCCGACATAAGAAGGCTGACACGTTCTAAGCCCAAACAGCAGTTTAGCAACCCCCATACACGAACGAAGCAGAAGAAGTTCGCTCTGAGGGTCCTTAAGGCGTTTGAGGCATCCCATCAGCTCAACCGCACATTTGGCTCTTTTGAGGGCCAACCCACTAATAAACTGCCCATCTCTACTGACAGCACCACCCAAGAGTTTCACACCATGCACCGGCCTACCAATCTCCCGCGGAAATAAACCCTCCTGAATCTTCACCCCGTCGCATGTAGGCCAAAAAACTTCAGTTTTTTTAATGTTAAGAAGGAGGCCCAAGGAGGGGCCCTCCACTCTAATGATGTCTAAAGCCTTGGCAACCTGAGTAGCATCTCCAATAATGGTCCCATCATCCAGGTACCAGGCGTGAAAAAGAAGCTTACAACGATCTCTGATTCGGAGAACAAGAGGGTGTAAAACAAGGGCAAAAAGAAGAGGCCCTAAAGGATCCCCTTGCTGAACCCCCGTGGAAGACCAAATATAATCATTCCCCACATAAAGCCTAGCTGGTTGCCCGTATAAAAAATCAACCCAAGCAGAGATGGATGGACACATTTTCCTTACCTCATTTAAAAGAGCAGTTCTATCCACAAGGTTAAAGGCATTCGAGAAATCGACGGTAAGCATAGCCAACGACCCGTCCCGGTGGTACGCATTTAAGAGCCTGTTCGCACTATGAAGAACCGCCTCAGCCCCGTTTGGAACCCCGACCCCAAACTGAAAGTCACCAAGATATTTGCCCATATCCTTCCCCACCCCCTTCATCGCTACCTTGGAGACCACTCTCCTCCAGATCGAACCCACTGCAATAGGTCTGATCCCATTATCGGGCTTGAGAAGGGGCGTAAGAGGAGCAGATGCAACAAACTCCGCCAAACTCCTCGGACACTCCCCACGCAAGAAAAGGTTAACCACAGCTGAAATCGCTCTGAGTAGGCTAACCGCAATCACGGACCCTTCACCACAAAGGGCGTCCAAAAGGTGTTGAGCCCTCAAACCATCTCTCCCACATGACGTCCCTTTCGGGAATGATTTGATACACCCAAGCACACTGTCGGTCTCCGCTACAAGGTGAGGTTGTGACGGAAGGAAAGCGGGCATGGTCGGAGGGGGCATGCACGGGTGTTTATCCACAAGAGACTTCATAGTTTTCTTATCATGTGGCGCGACCCCAGAAGAACAAAGGACCTTAACTGCAGCGGTAAAATGACCATCAGCAACCTTACGTAAACACTGCTTGACATTAGAACTCCCATCCTCGCTTTTTTTTCTAGACATTTTCTTAAAACCCTCCGGACCCTCCTTCACAGGTTGAGCAAACAAAGACTGAATGAGAATGCCAAACCCCTCACGGTCACCCCATTGGGACAACGCCCGCTGTATACTGAGACATTGACCATTTTTCCTGTTGCCCGACCTCTTATCCTGGCGGCTAACCGGCGTAAATACACGCAAGGTACACCGAGGTAATAGCAGAAGTCGAATCCATGCATCAACCGAATCAGGCATAGCCACCACTTTATCCAAAGCTGTGGTTAAGGCTTGGGCAAACGCCAAGCGGTAACTAAAGGGGATGCTCTTAACAGTTTTAATGGGAAGAGAGAAAACTCGGTCAAGTAGAGCGACATCAACACATACCTCTCCAGATTGGGGAACCTCCGATACGGTACACGGTCTAGGGACACCCACAATAAAACCCATTTCACCCACTTCCGT
Source organism: Helianthus annuus (assembly GCF_002127325.2). Lineage (NCBI taxonomy): Eukaryota > Viridiplantae > Streptophyta > Magnoliopsida > Asterales > Asteraceae > Helianthus > Helianthus annuus. The sequence goes on from NC_035446.2 coordinate 169,713,573, forward strand.
TGGCACAAACCAAACAACCCGATCTTCATGGTGACACCCCCTACGGAAAGAATGAAGGCACATGCACTCCCAACATAACCATTGTTCAGACAACCTAAGGGCTTCACAAACAGATGTAAAAAGATTAGGGTCTTCAGCAATGGCACGCCTCAAATTATCTTTCCTATCATCCGAACCAAAATGGTGACGTTTAATATGAGTCATAAGCCTTGGGATCCCCTTCGACCCAACAACCCCATCGGGGCAACAATGGAACCCCTTGAAGGGGCAAGGCCAAAAACCATTCGACATGGCCCAAAAGAAAAAGCGAAATGAGAACAACTTCAATAAGACACTTAGGCAATGTCTCCAACCCAAAACAAGAAGAAGAAGAAGAAAAACGGAACTAGGACTCACACCCGACGGTTCAAAGGCTTTTTGAACCCGGGCTCATTGAAAATTTACTCGGAGCATTTCATCGAACACCTTGTGGGCGCAAACCCCACAAGGAAACGAACACCCCACCTCTCTCCATAAACGAAACAAAACTGGGAAAAAAAGATCAAAGTGGAATTGAAAAGGAGATTGAAGAAGAAGCTACTGTGAAGAATTGAAAAGGTATCATACCGGTTCATCACCACCGTACGGAAGCCTAAACGACCTCCAAACCATCATACCAGCGCTCCAACAAACTCCGCCGAACCGGTTAATCACCTCCAGCCGAAACCCCAACAACCTCCACAAAATCGTTCAATAAGAAAACGATATGTGGTAGCTAGAAAACCATACACAACGTCAGAGAAGTGGAGGAGATAGGGTGGAGAAGCGGCGGAGATGGGGGCGGTGGAGCCTCATAGAGAGAGAATCTCACAGTTTTGAAAGGGAAACAAACTTATTAAATGAATAACAATCGGTTTTGAACTTTTGATGAGAAAGGAAAACCACCAATGAAAACCACTAAAACAACACATAGTTTCCAAGTAAAACAACTGAACAACTTGTACAACAAAGGGTACAAGCAACATTGCATAACAATGATGCTAATTTATAGTAGATAATTATAATTTTACCAGAGAGCATCATGGTTTGAAACTCTCTCTTTCACTACTTCGCTAGCTTCTTGCTAGCTTTGTTTTATTAATAAATCCTTAGCGTTTGAAAAAAGACTCAAAAATGTTTATATAAAATATACAAAGTTTTAAAATTGTTTAATAAAAATATTAAATTTTTATAATACTTCATATTCTGTCAATATATCATCTGTCATTATAAAAAATTGTAACTTTTATGGCTCTTAAAATAAGTACTTACATTATATGGTCTGAAAATATTGTTTAACAAAATCATTTATATTTTAAAGTTTCAATTAGTTTATTAATGTTTAAAAATATTTTTTTTTATAAATTCCTTGATTATGTTCTTTAAACAATACTCTTTTGCAGAACAACACACCTATAGTCAAATAGTATCAAAGATAACTCACCAATCAAGAAATTACAGATTCAAATTTCTACAAAAGCAAATATGGATTGAGTAATTACCCATCCAAAATCCCTTTTTTTTCTTTTGTGGTGTCAATTATTCATGTTATCCAAGTAAGTGGGACTGACTATAACATGATCCATATCTTTCACCATAGTCAACAAGCTTAAGGATATACAGTGAAGACCTCCACGTCATCCATACTCGGGCTTCTCACTGAGTACTGGAACGTCCATCCATAGCACGCGCCAGCATGCGTGCCATTCTTGTCAACCGCAAACACAGCTCCAACAAAAGTCGGATACTTTTTTGCTATTCTTGATATTGCATCTTTCGCAGCACGCCTTGGCGCCATTCCTAACCGCATACTCTCCACTACTTGATAACTGAAATAAACTCAAAACACAGATTGAGACCGAATTACACTATAAGAAATGGATATGTAGGGCCCGTTTACTTGGTACGAGCAGACGTGAACATAAGATCCACAAAATAAAGATTACATCATAGCAAAGGATTATAATATAAGATTACCATGGGAGAAAACGCATCATGATATCGCCATCACCAGTCGCACCACAAGCTCCAACTTCATCATCGGCATATGCAGAAGATCCTGCAATCGGTCCATCACCAACCCTACATTCCATAATTGGATGAAAGTGTAAGAATATAAAACTTTTTGAAAAATTAAAGGAAAAATTACAAGTTTTGTTCTTTATCTTAATACCACTTAGCAGGCGGTGTCCTTTTTAACGAATTTTGACAAGTTTTGCCCTTTACAAGGAATTTTTGTTGCACGTTTTGTCCTTTAGGCTTAACCCAGTTAGATTTTCTCGTTAAATCTTGTCACCCAAGGGTATTTTAGTCTTTTTACCCATTTATTTAATATTATTTAAAAGAATAAAACAAAATATTTTAGGGTTGACTCTTGAAATAAATGGGTAAAAAGCCTAAAATACCCTTGGGTGACAAGATTTAACAAGAAAATCTAACTGGGTTAAGCCTAAAGGACAAAACGTGCAACAAAATTCCTTGTAAAGGGCAAAACTTGTCAAAATTCGTTAAAAAGGATACCGCCTGATAAGTGGTATTAAGATAAAGGACAAAACTTGTAATTTTTCCAAAATTAAATTCAGTAATCTCAGTCAAAGTATCCTCATTGACCTGCCAGGTATCTTAAAACTAGCCCCATTGGTTGATGTACCGACAGCAATATGTCCAGACTGAAACCAAATCAAGAGTTAACAGAACGAAAAATCAAGTTATTGAAATAACGTACGAAAACAGGAACGAAAATCAACGTACTTTATCAAATATAGCCATGGATATCGTGTCGTGGTTGTGAAAATCCACACGAGATGATTTCATTCTAATATTTTCACAAAAACCGTCAACCAAACACTGGTCGCCAACGTTTGAGTCTTTTTTTAGATGATACGGACCGCAACTGTTGGTGGGTAGAACATTTTTCCGAAAATTAGGCTGACATTGATTTTCTCTCCATTTAGTCCACTTTTCCATTGATTCTGTTGAGCTAAGATTTGAAGGTCCCGGAAGACCCATTGAAATGGCAAAGGCTGAGGCTTGATCACCCGCAAGCATTGTGTGTTCGGTGTAGAGCATTACTAATCTTGCAGCTTTGATGCCGTCTTTCACATATCTCATGGCGGCAACTGCTCCAACCTCCATCGTTGCCTATACGAATCTTAGCAGTCACAATATACAACGCAATTAATACATATATAGCATATGTATTTATTAGAGTTAAATGCCATTTTAGTCCCTGTGGTTTGGGCCATTTTGCCAGTTTAGTTCAAAGGTTTCATTTTTCACCTGTGGATCCAAAAACGTTTCACCGTTGCCATTTTAGTCCACTGGGTTAACTTTATTCATTTTTTCTGTTAACGAGAAGGGCATTTCGGTCATTTTATATGGCCGAATTGCCCTTCTAGTTAACAGAATTACATATAAAATGACCGAATTGCCCTTCTCGTTAACAGAAAAAATGGATGAAGTTAACCCAGTGGGCTAAAATGGCAACGATGAAACATTTTTGGACCCACAGGTGAAAAAATGAAACCTTTGGACTAAACTGGCAAAATAGCTCAAACCACGGGGACTAAACTGGCATTTAACTCTATTTATTATTATGGAAATACGAATAAATGTTATGTGTTGTTAGTTGTTACCCCGTTCATGATTAAGGCATCAATTGTACTTTCGCTATTCTCATCAGGACTTCCACCAGGTCCAACTATTTGAACATAAAATCATTTAAAAAAAATTAAAAATTTCAGTAAGAAAACAATTAGTTTGAACTTTGAAGGAACTTACCGGTACCATCACATCTAAGTAGCTCACAGGCGGAACAACCTTCCACAACAGCATCAACGGAAGATAATCCACCGTTGATGGCCGTCCATCCTGCTCTAACAGCTTCTAAAAACGGCCACGTGCTCACTACTAATGGAAACTTACTTGAATTATCAACATCATGTCCTGTTACCTGTCGGAAGAAAAAAAAAGAGAAAAATTAACGATGACTAAGAAAATAAAATGAGTTGGCAAAATCTGAATGGTTAAGTGCTGAACCAGTAAGAGGTCTGAACCATTAAGAGTCTGTATAATGTTTAACCGTTTAGATGCAAATGTCTGACCAATTCAGATTAGAGGTTTTAATCATTCAGACTTTGTATAATAGTTAACCATTCATAGCAAATGTCTGAACCATTCAGATATCTGCTCGTGAAACAAACAGTCTGAACCATTAACTGCTGAACCAGTAAGAGGTCTGAACCATTAAGAGCCTCATTAAGAGGTAAACAAACAGCCCGTTCTTGGAGACGAAACCGAAATAGAAATGTATTTAGTTAAAAATATTATACGAAACATTACTACACGCCCCTTCCCAGAATATATAACCCACTTTCGGGTTCAAATCGCATATAGATGCTTGTAGTTTTTTGGCTCAATTTTTTTCCATTGCAATAATATTTCTATCTAGATATTAATGTAGCTATCTATAATAATAAAATAACCATAACCAGATAAAAATTTACAGTTTTTGAAGTACAAAATCAACTCTTTCGACCCTCAAATATCAAATCTGAGCTTTAAAACTAACCACATCTATATCAATTTGACTTTGACTTTTGCAGTCAAACAAAGTCAATGTTTCAAAAATCTTGAATAGGTATGATCAGATAACTGTAGTTGAGTTCCTAATTTTAACAACACATTGAAATCCATAACCTTTAACCGATGCCATATCTGGGAATAAATGTACAAATTATTTTGACTTTCCAAAATAGAATAATTCGAACCGATTATATGATGATCGGACAGCATAGGTTTAGCTAGCATGGTCAAACTGCAATTGATACAGCAGTAGTTCATACCCAGAGACATAGATACGATTCAAAGAAACACATACAAACAGAACAGAAGCAGATTTAAGGAATTACCTTGGAGAGAAGAACGATGATAAGGAGAGTCAATACAGCCGCCATTTTCACGGCCGTCGCTTGCCGGATAAATATGTTTAAAGTGATTCGTAAAACTTATGAAATTGATCCAAATAATAATAATACAAGAATTGTGATCAGAATTACAATATCTGTTTACCCCACAAATTCGTCAGATTACAATCAATTTTATATCGTTTTGTACTAATGCCCAATAGAATAAAATTATGTAAATTAAAAAATATATATATTATCATATAGAAAAATACATGTATTATCATATATTATCGTTTTGTAGGCCTGAGCATTTGATATTCAGTAACGTTATCGAATTTTTCATACCGAATTATTTTCGGCACTGATTGATTACTAATTTTTCACGATTTCGGTTCGATAACGTACAAAGCGGTGCCGGTATTTTACCTTCAGATATCTGTATCGTACCGTACCGAACATTTTCGGTACCGGTACCTAGGGATGAGCATTTGGTACTGGGTACCAATACCGTATCAGTACCGGTACCCACTTTTTGGCATTTTCAGTATCGGTATCGGTTCGGTATGGTACCGGTTAAATACCGAATTTTACCTTCAAATACCGATACTGTACCGTACCGAATATTTCGGTACCGGTACCAGTACCCAGTTTTGACGAATTTCGGTATCGGTATTTTTGGTACCGGTTCGGTGCGGTACGGGTACCACGCTCATCCCTACCGGTACCCACTTATGGCGATTTTCCGTACCAGTACCGAGCTTATCCCTAATGTAGCCTCTTAATTTTATTGATTCTCAAAGAGGATCCACGAATGTAGCCTCATGTGTCTTAATATGTACCCTTTCTTTTGCGTGAACTCTTTATATCTAGTCGCCTCCAATGTTTATTTTGGCTTTTCTCACTCAATTTGACCATTGAATCGTATCTATGTCCCTTGGCTTTTCCAATGTTTATCATATTGCATCAAACCTTTATCAGATTCTAATTTTGCACTTGTTGGTACTGAGCTTCATGCCTGGAAGCTTTCGGGTTCTTCAGGTTATGAAGCGCTTACAAATGCTGAGCTTGGTTGTTTCTTCTTAGGGGTTGTTTGACAACTTCTGAATGTGTAAGTGTTGAACCAGTAAGTGAGAACCATTAAGTGCTGAATCAGTAAGAGATCTGAATCATTAAGAGCCGGTATAATGTTTAACCATTCAAAGACAAATGTCTGACAAATTCTGATATGAGGTCTTAACCATTCAGGCTCCGTATAATGCTTAATCATTCACAGGCAAATGTTTGAATCATTCAGACATCTGTTCGCAAAACAAACAGTTTGAACCATTAAGTGCTGAACCAGTGAGAAGTCTGAATCATTAAGAGCCTCATTAAGAGCTAAACAAACAGCCCCTTAGTTTAATGATTTGATAGCTAAATTTGCAAATCTGGTTAGATAAATTGATTGTTTGGTGAGACCTGATAAGGTGCAATATAACATATGTTTCTTCTTATAACAATGAAATTTGGAAAAGGGTCCGGATCTTTACTTCGGTTTAGGCCTAAATAAATCTGATGAGCCACCCCTGAAACTAAATAGAAACAAACAAGTATGGGTAACAAATCAAACAAGTATGGGTAACGATCATCATCTTAAAATTTAAATATTGTTTGTGAGTGTTCATAAGGATTGTGATAGACCATGACATGTTGACTTTCCTATTCATTCTTTGATAGTGAATGCCCACAAGCCTACAAATATGTAACATGCAAAAATCAACTCCAAAGACTCAAAAATCCAATAAATAAATGACTTAACTTATCTACAATCCATCTAATCCAACCATCACTAACTCTAGCGCCCTTTAGACTTCAACTGTTCAGATTTTCAAGTCTTCTAAATATATAAACAGGTTGGAAAATTCTTTTAGATCTTTTTTCATTTTTTTTTTTTAAATTCTAGCTTCAATTCCAATCAACAGGGCAAATTACATAAGGACAGCAGGTAGACGGGCAACAAACTGTGCCGAAATTATGATATATTTAGCAGTCAAGTTGGACTTGTATGTAACCCTCCAGTTGCCAAGATGGACTTGTAACAACCACATGTTCTTTCAATATATTATACTACATGTATACACATACATGTATAATTGTATACATCCCCCCCCCCCCCTCTTCCCGAACCAGTCAGAAATCTATGGCGGTTGGGTCGGAAGTAAGCAGTGAAGTGGTGAACTACAATGGTCAGATTACATCATTTGTTGTGTTGTCTTGCATGGTTGCCGCAACCGGAGGCATCATTTTCGGCTATGATATTGGAATATCAGGTTTCTAACTTTACATTTTGTCTAAATTGATCTATTGGTTCTTATAATATTATGCAACTTTTGAAGTATATATTATGGTATAAGTAACATGATATAGTTATTCATATGAAGGTGGAGTGACTTCTATGGAGCCATTTTTAAAGAAATTCTTCCCAGAGGTTTACAACAAGATGAAAGAAGACACCAAGATAAGCAACTACTGCAAATTTGACAGCCAACTTCTAACATCCTTCACGTCTTCGCTATATGTAGCTGGTCTAGTCGCTACCTTTTTTGCTTCACCCGTCACTAGAGCCTTTGGGCGCAGACCCTCGATTCTCATTGGTGGAGCCGCCTTTCTTGCTGGTGCAGCCCTTGGTGGTGCTGCTTACAATATTTACATGCTTATAATCGGTCGTGTCTTGCTTGGTGTCGGAGTTGGTTTCGCCAACCAGGTGAACTACTATTCAGTTGGTCGGTTTGGATATATATATATAGAGTTAATTATTGTTTTCGTCCCTGTGGGTGGTTTGTCAAAAATCACTATTTCAGTCCATTAGTTAAAAAATTGTGATTTCAGTCCCTATGGTTTCACTTTCGTAAACATTTCAGTCCACCTTGTAACCATTTCAGTCCCTGTACTTACAGAATAAATGGATTGAAATGGTTACGAAAGTGAAACCACATGGACTGAAATCGTAATTTTAAAATAATGGACTGAAATAGTGATTTATCACAAAATACAGGGACGAAAACAGTAATTAACTCTCTATATATATAACACATTAACATATCAATTTGGGTACAAACAGTGGTGGAGCTTGAACGAAAAAATCAGTGGGAGGCAGACTCTCAAAATCCAAATTAGGGGGGGGGGGGGGGGGGGGCTCTTAAAAATCCAATATTTTACACTAAAAAAAAACTGGAAAATTTCGGTAAAAGTAACACTACAAGCGAACAATCGGAAGGGGCATGGCACCCCCGAGCCACCAAGATGCTCCGCCAATGAGTACAAACAAATCATGTACTTTTCAAACGGGTCGGTTTGGTTATGATACTGATCAGCCCGAAACATTATTTTTACAAACTTTTTTAAAATCTAGTTTAACAATTATCATGTCAATGTGATCACAAAAATAATAATCTAAACTTTTATATAAAAAGACAATGTTAGGCTACTTTTGACCTGTTTAACCCGTTTAATCTACCTTTTCTATCGACAGTCGGTTCCATTATACCTATCGGAAATGGCACCATCCCATTACAGAGGAGCATTCAACATCTGTTTCCAACTTTGCGTCGGTATAGGCGTTCTCGCGGCAAATCTTCTAAACTACGGCACCGAAAAAATAAAAGGCGGTTGGGGATGGCGAATCTCCTTAGCCATGGCCGCTGTCCCCGCCTCAATTCTAACCTTAGGAACTCTTTTCCTCCCAGAAACACCAAACAGCCTCATACAACACGACAACAATCCCGATAAAGCCAAGCGAATGCTACAAAAAATCCGAGGCACAAACAACATACAAGCCGAGTTTAACGACCTTGCAACAGCGAACGAAGCCTCGAAACATATCAAACACCCGTTTAAAAACATCCTGAAGCGAAAATACAGACCACAGCTTGTAATGGCAGTTCTTATCCCTTTCTTTCAACAAGTTACCGGAATCAACGTCATCTCATTCTACGCACCGGTTCTGTTCAGAACAATCGGGTTCGGTGAAAGCGCTTCGCTCATGTCAGCGATAGTAACCGGACTAGTGGGTCTGTGCATGACGTTTCTATCGTTATTAATCGTCGATAAACTCGGCCGACGCACCATATTTACTATCGGCGGGGTCCAGATGTTCGTTTCGCAGATGCTTATCGGCGCGATCATGGCAGCAAAGTTAGGTGATCATGGTGGTTTGAGCAAAGGTTATGGGTATCTAGTGTTGGTTTTGATATGTTGTTATGTTGCTGGTTTTGGTTTATCTTGGGGACCGTTGGGCTGGCTGATTCCTAGTGAGATCTTTCCGCTTGAGATCCGATCGGCCGGACAAAGTGTTACGGTTGCAGTGGGGTTTTTGTTTACTTTTGTTGTTGCTCAGATGTTTTTGATGATGCTTTGTCATTTGAAATCAGGGACTTTCTTGTTTTTTGGTGGGTGGGTGTTTGTGATGACGGTGTTTGTGTATTGGTTTCTTCCTGAAACGAAGAATGTGCCGATTGAGACGATGGATCGGATATGGAAGCAGCATTGGTATTGGAAGAGATACGTGAATGAAGAAGATACGGAGATTAGTTCTGGTCATAATAGAATTTAGATATAAGATAGGCATACATGCAATAAAGGAAATTTTAGATATATTAATTTGTAGTTTTGATGTATCTTGTAATCATAAATACCATGATGAAGAATGGAAAAGTAGTTATGAAATCTCATATAAATGGGATTATTTCAGATCGGAGAAGAGCATGTGTGTGCTTTTTTAGATTTTTTTTTCTATAAAGTTTATTAATTCTTACATAGATGATTGGATATATGTTCGCTACAAGTCACATGTATAGTTGAGTATTTGACAATTTTAACTACTTTTTTCGTGTAAGTTGAAAGTTGAAACCCTTCTCGTAGGTTGTTCATGAGCTGAGTTAAGTCAAGTTAAGGTAAGTTTAGGCTCGGCTCGATTATAAAGCGAGCTAGCATGGCTTGGCTTGGATTTGAAACCGAGTTGGTTTGACTAGGCTTGGTTTGGCTCAGTTTTAAAAAGAAGAATTAATACACAACTCTAAAAATTCAGTAGTCTAAAATATTATCCAAAAATTCAAAAGAATATATCCAAAATAAGTTCAACAACACAAAATAAGTTTGAATTTAAACGAAATACAATATTAGTATATTAGCATGATAATCAACCTTGAGTTTTTTCCCAAACTAGTGTTGATGGAAAAACTATTTACCATTTTGGTGTTCCTTAAAAACTATTTATCAAATACATGTAAATAATAATAAGTTTTTTAATATATTATAATGTATATAAAATAAAATATATTACAAGTAAAATAATCCAAGCTAAGCTGAGCCACCAAGCGAGTCAAGCCGAGCCAATCCAGCTTGTTACGAGCTGAGCAGAGCTAGGCTCAATTTCAAACCGAGCCATATCGAGCGAGCTTTTTCCGAGCTAAATCTGAGCGAGCTTCGAGCCGCATGCTTTTTGGATAGTCCTACCTTCTCATCTACGACGTTTAATACTTAACTCGATTTTTTAAGGACCAATAATCACCCGGGTAACAAGCTAGGTTGGTTGAAAATAGTTACGTGCGACAAACTGGAATTCATTATGATGAAGTGTTCGCACCAATAACTCTCATCGAGACGATACATTTATTGATTGCATTTGCAACTGTGAATGGGTGGAACATTCATCATCTCATGTGAAAACGATTTTCCTACATGGTAATTTGAAGGAATAAGTTTACGTATGTAAGCAGGAAGGGTTCGAGAAATCTAAATAGAAGAATAAAGTCTATAAATTATCGAAAGCTTTGTACGGGTTAAAACGTGCACCAAGAGAATGGAATACGAAGCTCGATGGTATTTTAAAGAAGATAGGGTTTCATCGACGTTTACATGGAAAAGGCGGTGTATCGAAAGGCGGTTGGGAATTAATTTCTAATTGTTGTCGTTTATGTTGATCTTTTTTGACAGAAACTAGCACGTCGAGTTTAAAAGATTGATGGCACAACAATTTGAGGTATTGGACCTATGAATGTTGACTTATTATCTAGAGATCAAAGTTTCTCAAACCAAAGATGACATGAAAATTAAACAGGAAAGCTATGCTTTGAATATTCAGAAGGAAGCCGATATGCAATCATGTAATCCAACTTTATGTCCAATGGAACCGGGGCTGAAGTTGTCAAAGAATGAAGACGAGCTGGAAGTAAATGCTACAATTTTTTGAAAGATAGCTGGATGCCTTCGATATTGCTTACAGACCCGACCAAATTTGGAGTCCTCCGTTGGGGTGGTAAGTCTCTACATGCAAAACCAAAAAAAACCATTCATTTGTAATCAAGCATATACTACAGTATTTACGGGGAACAACCTCTTTAGGGACAAAGTACTCTTAACCTGAAAATCTGAAGTTGGTGGGTTATAGTGACAACAACTATATTGTGGATATAGATGATGGCAAAAGCACTACCGGTCACATGTTTTATCTTGGTTCTTTAGCTATAACATGGTGTTCTCAAAAGCTAGCTCTTGTGACACTTTCTTCATGCGAAACATAATTTATGATGGCGATTGCACCTCCGTGTCAAGTGATTTGGCTTCGAGAGTTACTTGCAGAATTGACCAGATGAGAGAAACAGAAAGTTTTAGTTTGTGTAAAAAATAAATCAACAATTGCATTGTCTAAAAATCCAATATTCCATGGTAGAAGTAAACATATACATACAATGTATTCCATGGTAGAAGCAAACATATACATACAATGTATCACCTTATTCGTGAGTGTATTGAAAACGAACAAGTGATAGTCGAACATGTATCTGGAGAAGAATAAAGAGTAGGACCCGTTAACTAAAGCGCCGGAAAGGATCAAGTTTCGTGAGATGAGGACACTACTTGGTGTGGAATACCTGTTCTACTAAACAAGTGTTCTGTGGTTGGGGGGGGGGATTGTTGGCGAAGTATCTGTTCTACTCCTTAGATGTAACACCTCGAATTTTTGTGTCCAATAATGTGTTAACACGTGTCATTTGTTTACACGTGGCATTGATATTAAATAAAGGACTAATTTTGACAAACCTTGAAAGTATATAAATTCGAGGGTTATAAATGTCAACAAGGGTAAATATACTGTATAGTAACCCTAAATAAATGCTTGAACCTTCAAACGAATGAATCTTAGATCGTACGAAATCGAAACGCGAAAGAAAGTGAGAGGTTACAAGCTACGGGGGTTAACTGTGTCAACATGTTTAATTATACCTCTGAGTGACCCTTTAACGTTCCCAAGGCTTTGTAACGGTATTATACACTCACTAAAATATAATATATAAATTTCGCGAAGTTTCGTTATGAAACGAGAAAGTTACGATCGAATCCGTATGAGAAGGGTTAAAAGCGTCAACAATGAAAGTTAAGGCTTTCTGAATAATTAATAAACTAATCGGGGACTTAACAACGCGGGTAAATAACACGAGGTCCTTAGTTGTAATTAACCAAGGGCCAAACCGCAAAGTTACCCCTTCAAACCCGAAGGGTCAGGTAAATCATTACGAAAGATTTCGTTATTAATTACCAGGATTTCGTAATCATTTCAAAAGATTTTAAAAATCTGAAAAACAGGCCTCTCGCGACCCGCGTTAAGTAATAGCCTAAGTATAGGCGGGCCGCGAGCCTCCTAAATTACGCGCCTGATATTTGAATATCAGGCGACCCGCATTAAACATACATGGGACTCCCATGCGGGCCGCGTAAAACGCCCAGATGCAGAAAGTTAGTAACTACTTGCCTTTTGAGCTTGTGAATGATCAAAACCTCAATCAATGAGGCATGGGCGCCCCCTACTCGACCCATATCACTTAGGGGCACCTGCCCATCATCCATACTCAGTGTAGCATGTGTTGTAATGATCCTAGAGCCCAAATTTCACTATAAATAGCCACATTATGTGCATAACATTCACACAACACAAAACACATTCATCTGATCATTCCAAGAGCTCTCTAGCACTCTCTTCTGCTCTCTAAGCAAGATACCACTTCTGTAAGTCGTTCATAACCATTTTGGTCTTACATTTCCATAATTCTAGCTTATAAACCCAACCGTCGTAACTAACGGTTGTCATTACAATAACTTGCAAATGGTTCAGTCTTATGACGGATCAAAAGTAGTTATGAGTTGGTATTTATGTGGGTAATAAACCTCTAAAAGGGTTCCCCTGATCACCACTCTAACTATGTCAAATATCGAGTCAAACGCGCACTTAAAAAGTCAACAGAAAGCTATTTTAGCGATTTATGCATAATCTGTAATGTACATACTAAGAAACCTGTTTTGACACTCATAAAATATGATATTAAGTATATAAACTTGTTTGCGCTCGTTTGAATCGACCATTTGCTATATTGACCCGGTTCGGAGCCGAATGTCGCAAAAGTTTGACTTTTGCATTGACTTCAGTTCTGACCCGTTTTAGTGAGGTATAGATATACCTTAGGACTCTCTTAGGACCAGGTTACCTGATGGTATAAACCTCTGTAATCGGTTCATGAGTTATCCGAGTCTTTTACGCAATTCCGTTAATCGCCTAAAAGTTGACCGTAACACCATTTTGAAAATAAAACGAGTATTGCGGACACGTGAACGGACCAGAACCTTGCTTATTAAATTATAAGCATGTCCTTAAAGTTTCACGTCAATCCGAGGTCTAGAATGAGAGTTATGCTAAATGGCGCATTTAAAGTAAACTTTAGTAATTAACGGCGCGATTAGCATAACACCTATCTAAACCAAGTTTTCGTCACCAAAACTTTTACCCACTGTATTAAAATAATATTTTGGGAATTTTAAAGATTTTTAATAATTTTTACCTCGCTCATAACCTGCGGTTATGGCTACGGTTCGGTAAGTACCGAATATGCCCTTTTCGGCCAAAACATGAGTTCTACAAGGTCTTTTGACCCGATTCCAGTTGCTACTGGTTCCAAATAATAAATAAAATATTTTAAGCTTTATAAGCTGTTCGGGAAACTCAGATTTCCTGTAGAACTCGAAAAGCTCTTTTAAAGTCTTTAAAATGACCAAAAAGCCCCTACGGGGCATAATATTAACTTAAACTCGTTACGGGCATCACGGAAGGTATCCTACTGATACCACAACCTCTTTAAGGCATATTGACTTAGGAAATAAGCGTAAGACTCTCACGGTTGACCGTTTCGCCTATTGCGCGCACGGTTCGGCTTATGAAACTAGTTTTCATAAATTAGCCGATACGGGTCAAATTATATTATTTGAACCCCAAATTCCAGAGTGTGAACCATAAACCCATATAAAACAAGTCTCTGAACTTGTTGGGTCAGAATCACACTCCATTCTCGGTTTTCGCCTTTTCGCGCGATTAAACCATATCTATATATATCGGAACCAACCGGTCTAGGCTACGGCCATTATAACGACTCGTTAGGATTCTAAGAGGTTAATTAAAACCTTCGTTCCAGATTAGGAGCCCCAGTAAAAGCTATCGGTGATTTAATCCAAATTAAGGAAATATACTTGCAAAGGTAAATACTTTAACTTATTTCCCCTATATGGGCTTGGGTTACGGTATATTAATACCGCTTGATTGAGCATTATATTCTTCCATCGCTTAGGTGGTTAATTAAATAATATGATCGGCTCATTTAAACAGTTTTGTTTCTTAAAAGCCTTTGGGGGGGTTTAATGACCGTTGTCCCGGATATCCTTGGCATCATTTTACGAAATGGCCACGACCATCGACATCCCGGTGTAGGCGTACACCCGGTATATATTGTCGACATTAAATTAAAAGACGTAGCCGTTGGTTTTTATACTACGGTTTTACGCAATGTGGTGTGTCTATAAATCTTTAACCCGGCACGACCCGGGCTACTGAACGCATAAAAGAACATGTAAAACGTTCACAAGATTTTAATAATTTTCCCAAGTTATAAAAGAGTTTGTGCCTTGTGCATTCAAATCAATTTTAATAAACATTTTCAAATGTGTCAGTTGAATGTATTTACCAGTGTAAACTGACGTATTTTCCCCAAAAAGATTAAGTGCAGGTACTATACGAAATGGGCTGGTATAGGCGTCCTAAGCATCGTACATAGTCTCGCAAACTTGATGCTGCATCTGAATGAACAATATTTATTACTTTTTGATCCGCTGTGGATATACTCAACTTTTGTAATACATTTGATATTACAACCAGAGGTTGAAGTTTATATATTTATCTTAAGCTTCCGCTGTGCATTATATAATTGTGTGGTTTGACTATATTGTTGCCAACATCGTCACGGTAATCCCCCACCGGGCCCACCGGTGAGACACGTGGAAATCGGGGTGTGACAGGTTGGTATCAGAGCTAACATTGAGTGAATTAAACACTATCCTAATGTGTTTAATCTCAATGACACAATTGCACATACTTGAGTCTAGACAAGAACTTAGGACAAATTCGAATTGTTATTCCAGTTTTGTCTTTTCTTTTATTATTGGAATTTAAAGTTTTATAAAGCAGGAAAATGCCACCTGTTATATTCCGAGGAAGAGGAAGGGGAAGAAGAGGCAGAGGAGAAGTCGTGACACATCACGATAACGAAGCTGGACCATCAGGTACAAGACATCCTTCAATGACACGGAGTGAAGAACCACAACGACGAAGAGATCTGTATGAACCTGCGAGGCATTCCACCTCGCACAGCTCGACGCCATCCTACTGGCACTCCTTTGGACCAAACTCGGAAAATGATCCTAACAACCCACAACCTTCCTTCATACCTCTACAACGTTCGGTATCGCACCGAAATTACGACGACCCCACTCCCTACTACATAGGTCAGTTTAATCCAGCTGACTACATACAGGAACCTTCAGGTTTTGTTCCACTAGGGCCACAAGATCATTTCTCCGAAGACCATATGGATGAAGATACTGATCCAACTGAACCTGCTCGTGGTACGCCCACGCATCCGATAGAAGTCTCTGATGGGTCATCTTTCCATGGCACGCCCTATCAGGGACCAGACAGTTTCCAAGCGTTGTTTGACCGACATGAGTGGTACTACACGCCACCTCAACAGACATCTCAACAACCGCGACATCCACATGATCCCTCTGAGGATTCACGCTTTGTGGCAGTTACGCCACCACCTCCGCCACCGGCGCAACCAGTAATACCTGATCCGCCAAGGCGTAGGAGGACAAATGCTCGTATGTCTACACGAGGAGGAGGGGGTATCCACTTCAGCACCCCTCGACACTCTAGTAGTAGCCACTATCCGCCACTACAAGAAGAAGGACCTTCAAGTCCTATACAGGAGGCGAACTCCGCACCAGCTGCACAAAATTCGCCACCATTTGGGTATGACCAACCCATACCTGCTTACACGGGTCCAACGGCTTACAACCCGTTCGAACCATCACAAGCACAATACAACTACGGCTATGAGCGCGACCCATATGTGGTGTCGGCAAGATATAATGCGCGCTACCCTGACGGAGCACATGGAAACATGGGACCACCGGACTACTCAGCTCATGGGTATCCAATACCTCCCAGACCTCCAGTTCCGCATCAAGCGCCACAACCACGTTTCTCTCCTCCTGAACAGGAAGAAATACTCCATCGACTAGATCGTGTGGAGAGAGAGTTCGAGGAAGAGAAGAAAAGCCACCGAGGATTTCTCAAAGACTTGGCGAACCTACTAAAGGGCAAAAAGAAGAAACGTGACCACTAGCCCTTAATAGTTGTACTAATGTAATTTCTGCTTTGAAATAAGTCCCTGCGTGGACACTTATCGTATTTCAGTCCCTACGTGGACTTATCTTTTAGTCCTTGAATGGACACCTATCTTGTATTAGTCCCTGCGTGGACTTGTCACTTATTTTATACCTCTATGGAGGTATGTACTATTTGAAAGACCCGTTTAGGGCAATATATAAGTGTATTTGAGATTATGGAATGTATGTTATGAGTTTTGTTTTAATATGTATGAAATAAATCAAAACCATTCCTTTTATATTGATCTGCCTAGATAAAGAATCTTAAAAGGTGAAACCTAGCTTGGTGTCTTTTAAGATCCAGTCAAGATGGTACGACCTAATTGAAAAGATTCTGATTCCCTGTTAACCTCTGTACGCATGTGAAGGGGTATGGTCCCAGATCTCGCGTCAGCATCGACCGCGAGTGACCATTACCCTTATCAAAACCCCCACTAGCTAACAACCTACTTGTGCCCATGCGGGAACGCGTCGACGCAAGGGTTGAATCCAATCTATCTAGTAACAAGGGAGGACTTACATGGGACATGAGAACGGTAGAGTGATGCGACATAGCATCACATCTGGTGTATGAAAACGGAAGTATTCACAGCGATGCGGCATCGCACCGCATCCAGTGAACACTTCTATCAATACAGGAAAGCCTTACCTGAGGCATAGAAGAAGATGAACGTAGCGGTACGGCTGACACCGCACCATACGGACATTTTCGTCACGACAAGGGATGCAGACAAGACGACGATGCGGCTAGCACCGCATCTCGCGTATTCCTTGATCACAAGTAGGAGACGCGGTAACTTCAGATGTTACCGCACGTAGCGATGCGGCTTGCACCGCATCCTATGCACTCAAGCAAGTGGTACTGACACCACAGTGCAAGTGGCACCAATGGCAGTTACCTGTCAGAGCTACGTAAGCAATGGACTGACGTGGCGTAACCTCCATAACCGACGAGCCTGACACACCTGAAAAGGTGCAGCACGTCGTCAGTCCATCCATCATCATCCTCCTTCACTCCTCGGCTATAAATACCAACCCCAAACCAGGTTTGAGGTATCTTCTCACAACTCTCTCACTACTACTACTATCTTACTTTGCTTCCCAAGCAAACTACTGATTCTCACGCCGGAGAGTGGTAACAAGGAGCACCCCCCACCCCATCCTCCTTGTTACGAGTCACGGCTTGTTTCCTTGTGTAGGAGATCAACCACCGGTGATCCAGCCAGCGATCCTCGAGAGGAAGGGATTAACCCTTCTTGACGAGACCAGTGTGTTAACCCTGCCCGGTTAACCATTGTTTCATCATTGGCGCCCACCGCTACTCTTAGCATTTTCTAAACCATCCTTTTTCCTCTCTCACGATCATGACTGATCACCAAAACAACACTGCGGATAACCAAAATCCTCCAATCCCAAACCCGGTAGGGGTCAATGCCTCGTCCTCCCAACCCGGACACATTGGCACGTCCACACAAAGGAGCCCCTCCTTTATGTTCGGACATGACTTATCACAGTTCCCATCTGTGATCCCACCAGGCATGACCGTTCATGCCTGCAGCATACAACCGCGCTTGTACTGAAGCGAATATACGAGCTGGGCTTCCCCCGGCACCGCACACCCCTGTTGAGCGTATTTTACAATACGACGGCAGGATACATTCACGCCCGGCTTCAAGAAGCCGACGTGAAGAACGGGGATCGTCTTACTGTTCGGTCCACACCCTCAACGAGGATGATTCCTCATACGGGTCCCACACCAGAGGACCGGTACATACCCGCCTTGGCCCCCATGGCGAGGACAGGAGGCGATCAACCTCCAGACGTGGCCCAGGCATTCAGAGCCGATTGGGCCCACAACCATACACCGAAGGGTACGGTCATACCGACCCTGACGACCACAGCTACCGCGGTGATTCGCATGACACCAGTAGCAGACCGGGAGGACGCAACTATGTTCCTCCCAGTCATCCCCGCAACACATACCTTAGGGCGGCAAAGCGCCCTGCGAACGAACCATACAGGCCAAAGGCAGCGGCCGAAAATTTCAAGTTCGGCACGCGGATTGCCAACGCCCATGTCACCACGACAAAGTTCCCATTCAACGTTGAGAAATACAGTGGTTCGACCGACCCGGACGACCACATGAACGTCTTCATGGGCGCGGGCATCAACGGCCAGTGGGACGAACCCACTTGGTGTAATTTTTTCCCCCAGACCCTTACGGGCCTGGCCAGGGCATGGTTCGATTCTTTGCCAGTGGGATCACTGGATTCATTCGAGGACTTGCGTACCAAGTTCCTCGCACATTTTTGCCAGCAGCGACGCCACGAACGAGATTCGTGTGACGTCATGAACATTTGGCGAAGGAACGACGAATCGCTCGAAGCATTCGTCGTCCGATATAATAAAGAGTGCCTGGAGATAGGTGACGTGGCAGACCAGATGGCACGAAACCACTTCATCCGGGCCGTCAAAGACAGAGAGATGATCATGACCATCTCTGGCAAGGAGGGCTTGCCCAAAAAATGGGAAGACGTCATGACTGCGGTCAAGAAATACGCCCAGACACAGCGGTCACTCGAACCGCATGTGACAAAGGCAAAACCCCAAGCCGAAACATCCCAACAAGGGTCCAAGCGTAACAATAAACGCAACCGGGACGTTGGAAATCGCGATATTTCCAAACCATACTTCCCGCAAACCAACACGTTCGACCCAAAGAACTACAACCCCGCCCTAGACAGTCGGGCGTGAAAAAAAGAATCTCGGGACCGCAACTGGACCGAGATCACCATATCGCCAAGTGAGGTCCTCCTTGCGGACCCACAGTTCTTGCGACCGGCCCAACCAATGAAGTCCAAGATAAATCAGGACCTCACACTCTACTGTGAGTACCACAAGGACTCGGGCCACACCACCAACAGCTGCATCAGTCTCCGACTGGGGATTGAGCGCGCCTTAAAGGAGGGGAAACTGCAACATCTTTTGCCAGGTGGGCAAAAACCCACCAAGCGCATTACCCCTCATGGCGAAGGTACCTCCTCCGGGAAGAGAACCATGCACGTGGCTTCCACCCACATGATCCACGGAGGCAAGGGCAGGCCGCGAAAAGCGGCAAGAAGGCCGGAATGTGACTGGAAGGACGAGCAAGTCGTCTTTCCAAAAGTCCGAGGCGGACCGCGCGATAGGCGCGCCGTCGTCATTTCAGGCCAACTAGCACACTACTGCACCGAGCGTCTATTCATCGACCCGGGCAGTACATCTGATATAATCTACGAACAATGCTTCAACCAGTTCGACCAGGAGGACAAAGATCGGTTGCAAGCAGTAGATTACCCGTTAACCGGGTTCGCAGGGGAAACTGTCTTTCCCCTAGGCCAAATTACTTTCCCTGTGCGTCTTTCCAGCGGAAACCGCACAAGGATAGAAGAGGTAAACTTCATGGTTTTACCTCACACCTCCAGATATGACGTACTCCTCGGGAGAGAATCCCAAGGAGATTTCAATATGATTACGTCGGTCCCCCACTCTGCGGTTGGTTTCCCAACCGAATCAGGGGTCGCGATAATCTATGCCCGCAGGGACGTCATGATGTCGGACGAAGTACGTCCGACCAAGGTCGCAAGGCCCACTCCCAACGACCAACCAGAAAAATGGGTTCTCAACGCGAGATTCCCAGAACAAAAGGTCACATTGGGTCACGCCTTGTCCCCGGCCACTAAAGCGCAACTGAAGCAGCTCCTCTTCAGGAACCAAGACATCTTCGCGTGGACACCCGCAGACATGACCGGGGTCCCACGTGATATTGCGCAACATCACTTGAATACCATGCCAGGTATCAAGCCAGTGATCCAAGGCCAACGCCACCTTGGGTCAGCTAAAAATCAGGCGATGCAAGAGCAGATCGAAGAACTGCTCTCCGCAGGCATCCTGCGGGAAGTCAAATACCAGACTTGGTTGTCCAACCCAGTCATGGTAGAAAAACCGTCCGGGGGCTGGCGCATGTGCGTCGATTACAAAGACCTTAACAAAGCCTGCCCCAAGGATTGTTACGCGCTTCCAGAAATCGACGAAAAGGTCGATAATCTCGCACCATTCAGGTGGAAGTGTTTCCTCGATTGCTACAAAGGATACCATCAAGTACAAATGGCAATGAGGATGAAGACAAAACGGCATTCCGGACTCCCACCGGAAATTACTGCTATACAAAAATGTCGTTTGGGTTGCGCAACGCGGGCTCAACCTACCAAAAGTTGATGAACGACACTTTCCGCGGCCAAATAAGCAAAAGTGTCGAAATCTACATGGACGACCTGGTCGTCATGAGCATGGAAGAAGATACCATGCTCACAGATATTGAAAGAACATTCCAAACTCTGCGAAGCGTTAACATAAAGCTCAATCCAGGGAAATGCTCGTTTGGAATGGAAGAAGGCAAATTCCTTGGGTTCATCGTGACTAAAGATGGATTCAAGGTAAACCCGGAGAAAGTCCAGGCGATCGAGCGCATGCCATCGCCTTCATCGATGAAGGATATGCAATGCCTAGCCGGCAGGCTAGCGGCACTCAACAGATTCTTAGCCAACCACGCAGCTAAGTCTTATCCGTTCATCAAGACCCTGCGGAGCTGTTCAAAGAAAGAACAATTCCAGTGGACCGCAGAGGCTGAACAGGCCTTCCGGGAAATGAAGGAGTGTTTGATACAACTCCCAACTTTAACCGCACCACGCAAGGATGAGCCACTCATACTATACCTATCCGCCGCGGACAATGCGGTGGGTGCGGTATTAATAGTGGAGCGAAAGGGGGTTCAAACACCCATCTACTACATCAGCAAGATGCTCAACGACCCAGAGACGAGATACTCAATAATGGAGAAATTGGTGCTAGCATTAGTGCACGCTTCAAGACGGTTACGACGCTACTTCGTAAACCACGTCATCACAGTGCTAACCAATTACAGGATCGGCCCGATCCTCTCCAAACCCGACATCTCTGGGAGATTAGCAAAATGGGCAATCGAGCTGGGCGCGCACACGATACATTATAAACCGCGCCCCGCGATTAAAGGCCAGATCTTAGCTGATTTCGCCGCCGAAGTACCGATGAATCGCATCCAAGAATGCGAAGAAGCACAAACTCCTGCACCAACGCCACCCTCCTCAGAGACATGGGCACTCTTCACAGATGGTGCCTCCAACGACGAAGGGGCGGGTGCAGGTCTGCGACTCGTCAGCCCTGACGGCCAAGAACTTACATATGCAATCCGCCTCGAATTCAAAAGCACAAACAACGAGGCAGAATATGAGGCCCTGTTAGCGGGGCTACGTTTAGCAGTTAAAATCGGCGTGCAACATCTGGAAGCCCACGTCGACTCTTTGTTAGTTGCAGGCCAAGTACGCGGCGACTATGCCGCAAAGGGGGATATCATGATCCTCTACCTCGAGCAAGTCCTGCAACTAAAATCCAAATTCGCTTCGTTCAATATTCGCCATATTAATCGAAGCGAAAACAAATCCGCAGATGCACTATCGAAACTTGCATCCACCAGCTTCCAACACTTGGCAAAGGAGATACGCATCGAAATCCTACAAAATCCTTCGGTACCCCTGCGCCAAGTCAACGTCATTCAATACGGTTCAACATCATGGATGACACCTATTATCGCATATCTACAATCAGGTGTGACTCCCGAAAGCAAATCAGAAGCACGCAAACTACAATACAAAGCGTGCCATTATCAAATGGGAGACGGTATCTTATACCGCAAATCATACCTCGGCCCACTACTACGATGCGTCAACCCCCAGGATACATGAGGGCATATGTGGCATACACGCTGAACCACGCATGGTAGTGGCCAAAATCATGAATGCCGGGTATTACTGGCCCGGCATGCACCTGGACGCCGTCAAAGAGTTGCGCAAGTGCATCGACTGTCAACGTCATGCTCCAAAAACCTTGCGGCCAAAAAACAACTTAGTCCCCGTCACAACCGCATGGCCCTTTCAGAAATGGGCAATTGACGTTGTGGGACCTTTCCCTGACGCTCCAGGTGCAGTTAAATTTATCATAGTGGCGGTTGATTACTTCACCAAATGGGTAGAAGCAAAACCACTCGCCTCAACCACTGCTATGATAACAAGAAAGTTCATTTGGGAACACATCATCTGCCGTTTCGGATTACCAATGTGCATTGTCACCGATAACGGCACCAACTTCGCTGCCGACGAATTTCAAAAATGGCTAGAGGAACTACATATTGAGCACATATTCTCATCAGTCGCACACCCGCAAGGGAACGGCCAAGTCGAGAGTATCAATAAAAGCCTAGTCGAAGGGATCAAGGCACGGTTGGGAACGGCCAGGCGTGGCTGGGTCGATGAACTCCCAAGTATCTTATGGGCTCACCGTACAAGCCCAAAAACAAGCAATGGGGAAACACCCTTCAGCCTAGTCTACGGTTCAGAAGCGGTGATCCCCGCAGAAGTAGGTCTCCCCTCTCCTAGAATGTTGGCTATTGAAAAACTAGACAACAACATGGAACGCAGGATCGATTTGGACCTCTTGGAAGAAAGGCGCGAAAACGCTGCCATCAATGAGGCCAAATATAAATCCAAACTTGAAAAGTACTACAACGCGCGCGTCCGCGTTTGTACTTTCAACCCAGGAGACTACGTCCTACGCGACAATGAGGCATCTAATGCCGAGCGCCCAGGCAAACTCGCCCCCAAGTGGGAAGGACCCTACCTCATCAAAGAGGTCTTAGGGAAAGGCGCGTACAGATTGCAAACACTAGAAGGCGAACCTATCGCACGCACATGGAATGCACAACAGCTTCGACGCTGTTATATGTAAGCCATGTTCTTACATTTCTCTATGTAACCTATCGGGCCGCAGGCCATTTGCAAATAAATAAATACGCAATTTTATACATTATTGTTTGTTATTACTATTACAAATGCGTGTTCCACTTTGCGGTATCCCAAAAACAGATTGGCAAAATCTTCATTCGAGATACCCATACAAAGTGGTAACCACACACAAATATTGTAATAGGCCAGCAAAAGGCAAAAAGACTTGCATGTTCATCCGGCCGGATAAACAAGTTTTGTCAAACACTTGACACAATTCCTGAGCCCAAAAAAGGCAAACAATGGAATTGACGCGGACTCATACGACAAAGGTATGGAGTACACTTGACCCCATTCACAAATGGGTAGAGTTCCGGTAATATAAGCTTTTACAAAGCTTAAGCAATTCTAAAACCCTCACACGGTAAATAACAGAATTGATGCATACCCATACAACAAAAGTATGGAGTATACTTGACCCCGTTCATAAATGGGTAAAGTTACGCATACATACGTTCAGACATGCAAGAATTAAAAACACTTGTACAAACTGAACAAAGAAACTTTATATTCAAAAAATTCAAGTATCCACATGATGCTTAGTGAATTTACATAAAGTTCCTATTCTATACAAGAGGAATACAAAAAGGAGGCACACTCGCCAACCTAAACCCTATTTTGTACCGCTGGTCCCCGCATCTCCTCCGGCACCACCAGCGGGTTCTTCCTCTTCCACATCCGGATAAAGCATCCGCAAGCGGTCAACATAGTCCGCAACCTCCAAACAATCGTCCAGCTCCCCTACACAGGCAAGGGGCGTGTCATAAAAGGAGGCTACGGCCGCTTTCAGACGACCTTCGGTATCCACATCACGGAACCCGGATGCCTGATCAGTATAACCGCCTGCGGATAATACATTGATATGACCAATGCAGCGGTTGTAACCAGCCTTGAAGCCAGCATCGCGCGCACGTTCCTTAACCAGGTCCAAACCAGATGCGGTCTCAGGGGCATTCATTATAGCCTCAACAATCTGCAATAAAGGGATCATGAGTCTTGGATACTAACCCAAGCAAATGCAAAGACAACGGATACTTACACGCGCGATGCCGTGAGTCCGCAACCACTCACGATCAGCTTCCAGCTGGTTAAAAGAGGACACCAAGCCATCCTTGGCCTCAGCAGCAGCGTCAGCCCGTTTCTCCGCAACAGACACGCGGGCAGTAAGGTCTGCAACCGCGACCTCCCGGGCCTGAACCTCAGCCTGTTACAAAAACAGCAAACAGTTCACTCGATAAATATTTTCAAAACAATAAAGGACGAAAGCAACAAAGTTAAAGAAACATACCTGCAGACTGTCAACAACTTTGCCTAAACGAATGCGCTCCGCATTCGCCTCGTCAAGAGCCTTGGAAGAACGGCTCTCCTTCTCTGCGGCCTCTTCAAGGGCCTTTGAGCCACGAGCCCCGGCTTCTTTGGCCTCTCCAAGCGCCTTCAGGGCGTCGGCCTTCGCCTGCAGCGCTTTAACAGAAATGGCCTCAGCCGCAACCTTCTCCTGGCTCAAGGTAGCGTTCGCTGCCTTGGCATTTGTCAGCTCCTGCCGAGCATGAAACAGAATGTCATTCTGCTTAGCCCACGATGCATTCCACTTCTTGCGCTCATTGGACATTTTTTCATTCCAACTCTTACGCTCATCAGCAAGAAGTTTAGCAAGGGTACGCACCTGTTTCAGCTGGGCAGCGGCAGCCCATTCAGAAGTCTGTTTCTGCTGCTCAAAAGCAGCCTTGTCCTTCTCGAGTTGCTCCGCACCCGCACGAGCAGCCTCAACCAACTTCTCCGCCTCGGCCCGCATGCGAGCAGTTTCTTCCTCGCGGCGGCCCAGCACCTTATAATCTTCCAAAATGGCATTTGCCACAATGGAAGTCCCTACCAGCATTGATGAAAGCTGGTTAATACGCAGCTCTCGGGGAGCGGCACAGGCACGCTCGACTTCAAAAGGGGTGCCCAGACCACCCAGAATCTCCTTGCATGCCGACGGGTCATTGGAAATATCATCCCCCTGCATAACAGTCCAGGGGGGTCGGTGATATACAGTACTACGACCCTGGGTATAGGTGCGGTAGTAGTACTCCAACTCAGACTCCCCAGGCTGAATTGGAGGCCCATAGTACCCCGCACCACCGGCAGACGAGCTGGTACCCTTATCAACAGGAGACTTCTGCGGCTCAGCATCATGCTGCCGCGTTTCAGCGCCAGTTTTTTCCGGTTCGGCATCAGACCGTTGCTTCCCGGTATCAGCAAACCGCACACTCACATTGTCTCCCTCATTAGGAGAAAGCAGATTGTTGGACGAGTCAACAGTGTCAAAAATCTGGGTCGCAGCATTCCCTGCGGTACCCTCTGTCCGCACCGTCGACTCCGACACCACCTTGGCAGGGGGTGTCGATGGCACTTCAGTTGCACCCGCATCCGTGGCACGCGGGGGCGACTCCGGAGCATCAAAGATAGAAAACTCTTCATCTTGAGGCTCTGCAAAAAACAACGTCAAATAGCTATCAAAACAAGTTACACATAACAGTTAAGACAAGCTAGCATACACTTACCAATAACAACCGCAGGTTTTTTCTGCGTCGGAGCAGACCTTTTGGTTACCAGTCTCCGACGTTTGGTTTCAACACCACCAGCAGCTTTCGGCTCTGGCTTTCTCTTCTCACCAATCACAGGGGGACCCGCAGCTGTCCCTCCCGCGGCCGTCTCCTCTGCCTGCTTCTTCGCAGCACCAGAACGCGACCCCGCGGCTGTACCCAAACCCTCAAGGGTATCAGATACTATCACATAATCCTTGTGTCGACGAAAAGAGGAGTGAGAGATACCTGCCACCTGCGGCACCAGATGAGGCACAGTTGTGACCTCCTTTATCTTCTTTTGGCGAAAGCGCACGCCCTTCACAGTTTGCCTCTTTGGCACACCTTTCGCATCGGGGTCCCCTAAGGCCCCAAGATCACCTGCATAAAATCAATCCAAAGGGTGAATCAATAAACCAACATTATCATCACAAGTGAAAAACCTTCCAAATTATACCTTTGCCTGGCGGCAACTCAACTGCCAGTGCGGCCTCAGTAGGCACCCGGAAGTTACTACGGATGATAGCATTATGATCCTCCTCACCATCCGCACAAGCTACGGTCTCAACCGTACCAAGAAAATCCGGGGCAAACATCCTCCATGCGGGAGCATCCTCTGATAACAAACATAAAGTCAATACCGCAAAAAAGAATAGGGAACTCAAACACATGAAAAGTACGTACCACCGCTTTTCTCCCGCACCACGGGCCTCGAGTTTTTGTTCCTCCTCGTCAACATCATACGTAACAACCACAGTTGCGTGTTGGTCAGCTTCACAGACTCAGTAGTCTGAAGCTGCGGAAACCACTGCACTGATTTCAAACTGGGCATCGCAATGGTCTCCCCTATGATCGTCTCGGTCACGTTCCGAAACGTCATGTCTGCAACAATGGCAGCAGCCTTGACATAGAAGAATTTCTTTTTCCACATCGTCATCCCCTTGGGAGGAGTCATCAGCTTGGGGCTACCGTCTCGTTGACGGAAAGAAAAGAAACCCAATGACACAGTCATCTGATAAAACCGTCGGAAATCTCCGACGGTAGGCTCTATACCAAGAGCACGGAAGGTGAACTCAAAATTACGAATCCGAATCATACCAAACGGACTCATTTGAGAAATGTGGACCTTGTACCACTCCAAGACATCCACAACGAACACCGTCAACGGTAACCGGAGATTACAGTCACCAAAAAAGTCGGCCCACATGGTCACATAACCAGCCGGAGCGTCAGCACCAGTATCACCCTCCGATGGATACTGAGCCCCATACTCAGGGGGCATTTGGACGTCAAGCATAAGACGATCAAAGGTTTTTCTGGTCCACTTTAACGCCGGTAATCCACCACCGGCAGCCCCCTCCTCTTCTTCTTCAACCACTACCGGTTGTTCAGGGTTTTCACCCTCCACATTGTGTGGACTAGATGGTTCAGCCATCAAGAATATCAAAGAAACAGAAGATGGTGAACAGAAAAACCAAAACCCTCACTGGAACTTCAAGGAATTTCGTCGGAGAAGACAAAGAACAAGTTTCTCTCACCGGCAAATTTTTGAAAATTTCAAACAAGTGAGGGGAAACCACGAACGGTTTCCCCTTATATACCCATCGCAATTAATGCGGAGGGAGAACACGAATGATCACGTTCAAAAAGGGCGAATCGTATGACACCACGTGTCGAGCGCCGTTTCCGCTGACGGTTATCACGCGCGCGTGGCCGCCCACGCGCCTGACACAAGAGACGTTTACACTCTTCGCTACAGTGCATTTAATGCCTCGGGCAGTGTAAACGTCCTTTCATTTCAGCACATGCCAGGAAGATCTCACCAACTTCCACCAACTCACACGTGCGTCCAGCCACGTATGCAACAAAAAGCGACTACATTATCCAATTATAAGCGGCATGCGGTTTCTCTGGTATACCGCACCATAACCCATACCGCATGTCGTTTTTTAACATACCCCTAAAAATAGGTAAAAATATATATCTCTACACTATAAGGGGGTATAATACCTATCCGCACTACCCACGAGCACACGTGGAATATGCGGACATGCCACACACGAGCCCGTTCAGGTGTGTCAGATGCTCAGAACCAGCACTGGCCGTTGGACTGAACCGCATCTCAGACACAGGGGAACCGCATTGCCTTCATTCTCTTCAAGCTTCAAATCCCTCCTGTCCGGTTCACAACCGCAGAGGGTACATGAACACCTTCTTTAACAAAAGGAAGGAAGGGAATGCACGCGAACGCACATCAGCAACCCTGTCTCCTGAACCTTCAAGAGCTACATCCGAGCCACACCCGCTTTGAGCAAATGTGGTAATGCAAAACCACAGACACTCACGAGGAGCTACGGACATAACCATAGCTTCCGCAGAGTAGTTGCTACGGAAGAGCCAAGCTCACTCCACATCACCGAACAATGCTACTGCAAAGCAAACTCGGTATTGGAACGAGAAGGTAAGTGGCTCCAAAACGAACGCAGAACAGCGCTCTAAATAAACCCTCGTCGAACAACAAGCGTCCGAACAGCGGTAACAAGTCTGCATATGACTTTGTTTGCCCGACTATGGGCCGCATAGAATAAACAATGGTGGGCATACCCTTGCCTATGACCATGTTTATTTACCCATAGTACGAGTATACATTGTTCGACCAAACATGGCCAACAATGACGCAACGAGGTAACCGCAAAGAACGTGCGGTTACTAGAGAGCTATGACGATAAAACACGAAAACCCAACAAAAAAGGGATCGTCGTCTCATAACTAGATGCTGAATATAGAGCTTGAGCAAAGCACTTGCAAGCATCAACAACTCTTGATCCCAGTATCAAAGATTGGTCCAAAAATTTCTTTTCTTCTTCATGCACCAATCCAACAATTGGTATGAAGAAAAGACCACCTTTAAAGGATGGGAAACCTCCACATAACTTCGAACCACCATCTCAGAGGTTGGTTCGAAGTTTGTGCAGCATTACTAACAAGGTCTCCAAGAGACCTTCGGCACAACAACAGGTGGCAAGCCACCTGGTGACATAAATCGGCTGAGAATCTCGCATCAGACGAAGATTCCTTCACCGATACGGAAGAGGCGTCAGATGACCCTTCCAGACCTCCAGCTTGATTTACATACAGAAAAGACCACACATGGTCTAGGATCTTCTCCAGACTCCAAACTACCTTCCAAACACCATAGTCCAGTACTCCTCCCACACACACCTTGTATGTGGCAGCAACACTAGACTGGGGGGACTTGAAGGGGTATGGTCCCAGATCTCGCGTCAGCATCGACCGCGAGTGACCATTACCCTTATCAAAACCCCCACTAGCTAACAACCTACTTGTGCCCATGCGGGAACGCGTCGACGCAAGGGTTGAATCCAATCTATCTAGTAACAAAGGAGGACTTACATGGGACATGAGAACGGTAGAGTGATGCGACATAGCATCACATCTGGTGTATGAAAACGGAAGTATTCACAGCGATGCGGCATCGCACCGCATCCAGTGAACACTTCTATCAATACAGGAAAGCCTTACCTGAGGCATAGAAGAAGATAAACGTAGCGGTACGGCTGACACCGCACCATACGGACATTTTCGTCACGACAAGGGATGCAGACAAGACGACGATGCGGCTAGCACCGCATCTCGCGTATTCCTTGATCACAAGTAGGAGACGCGGTAACTTCAGATGTTACCGCACGTAGCGATGCGGCTTGCACCGCATCCTATGCACTCAAGCAAGTGGTACTGACACCACAGTGCAAGTGGCACCAATGGCAGTTACCTGTCAGAGCTACGTAAGCAATGGACTGACGTGGCGTAACCTCCATAACCGACGAGCCTGACACACCTGAAAAGGTGCAGCACGTCGTCAGTCCATGCATCATCATCCTCCTTCACTCCTCGGCTATAAATACCAACCCCAAACCAGGTTTGAGGTATCTTCTCACAACTCTCTCACTACTACTACTATCTTACTTTGCTTCCCAAGCAAACTACTGATTCTCACGCCGGAAAGTGGTAACAAGGAGCACCCCCCACCCCATCCTCCTTGTTACGAGTCACGGCTTGTTTCCTTGTGCAGGAGATCAACCACCGGTGATCCAGCCAGCGATCCTCGAGAGGAAGGGATTAACCCTTCTTGACGAGACCAGTGTGTTAACCCTGCCCGGTTAACCATTGTTTCATCATTGGCGCCCACCGCTACTCTTAGCATTTTCTAAACCATCCTTTTTCCTCTCTCACGATCATGACTGATCACCAAAACAACACTGCGGATAACCAAAATCCTCCAATCCCAAACCCGGTAGGGGTCAATGCCTCGACCTCCCAACCCGGACACATTGGCACGTCCACACAAAGGAGCCCCTCCTTTATGTTCGGACATGACTTATCACAGTTCCCATCTGTGATCCCACCAGGCATGACCGTTCATGCCTGGTACGAGCAGCAGGCAGCCACGCTGACTGCAGCATACAACCGCGCTTGTACTGAAGCGAATATACGAGCTGGGCTTCCCCCAGCACCGCACACCCCTGTTGAGCGTATTTTACAATACGACGGCAGGATACATTCACGCCCGGCTTCAAGAAGTTAACCAAATATGGTCTCTGTTACCATGGTTGACAAATTGTCATAAAAGACAATTATATAATAATCTCCTGAATAAAATTTTGTTATCTTCTGTAACAGATTCAAGTTACAATGGCGGATCCCAACGGAGAGAATAGCCATACTAATGAAGATGACTACGACAATACGCTAGTGCATTTGACAGGCGCACAACTAAAGGCTCTGATTGACAATGTTGTTCAGGCAGCTCTTGATCGTCAATATACTGAGTCCCAAGGCAGAACCGTGTCAAAACCACCCTCTAAACTAAAGACACACTCCAAACCACCCTCTCAACCCAAGAAAGATGACGACAAACACTCGTCCACTGAGAACAGCGTTCATCGCGATAGAGAATATACTGATGCATCAAATGCTAAGGGTTGCACCTACAAATACTTTGTATCTTGTAAGCCCCGGGAATTTACAGGGGAGAAAGGTGCTGTGGATTGTATCACCTGGCTGGATGAGATGGACACTATTGTGGACATCAGCGGGTGTGCAGAGAGGGATGTGGTGAAGTATGTGTCCCAGTCATTTAAGGGCGAGGCCCTGGCATGGTGGAGGGCGTTGGTGCAGGCATCTGGTAAGTCTGCTTTATACAAAATGACGTGGGAGGAATTTATTGCTCTCATTAAGGAAAACTACTGCCCTCAGCATGAGGTTGAGAAGATCGAGGCTGACTTTGTGTCACTGGTGATGACGAACCTGGACTGCCAGGCATATTTGACGAGTTTCAATACAATGTATCGTCTCGTCCCATACCTTGTGACACCAGAACCCCGAAGAATCGCCCGTTTCATTGGGGGCTTGGAGCCTGCGATAAAGGCGAGTGTAAAGGCCTCTCGGCCGACGACCTTCAGGTCAGTTACTGACCTCTCCTTGTCTCTCACCTTAGACGCTGTCCGTCTGAGGACACTAAGGAACAAGGAGGCTGAAAAGAGAAAACGTGAGGATGATACCTCACGAAGATCAGGGAAGAAGCACCGTGGAAACGGTGAAGGCAAAAGAGGGTCGGAGGCGAAAAAAGATGGGCAAGCTGGTGAAAGGCCCAACTGCAAAATCTACAAGAAACCCCACTCTGGGAAATGTAGATTTGCATCGAACTTACAGTCGCAATCAAAGACTCCCTCCTGTGGACTATGCAAGTCCAAGGATCATAAGACTGTGGAGTGCAAAAAGATCAAGGATGCAACCTGCTATGGTTGTAACGAAAAGGGGCACATCAAAAGTAACTGCCCTAAGTATGCCAAGAAGGCGGAAGAGACCAAGAAGTCAAATGCGAGAGTTTTTCGCATGGATGCAAAGGAAGCGGTCCAGAACGACAACGTGCTTACAGGTACTTTTCTCGTAAATAATATATTTGCAAGAGTACTATTCGATTCTGGCGCCGATAAATCCTTGGTAGACCAGAAATTTTGCCAACTACTAAATATGCCTATCAAAACCCTTGATGTGAAATACGAAGTAGAGTTAGCAGACGACACGATCGAAACCGTCTCTACTGTTCTAGAAGGATGTGAAATGTCCATTAGGAACCATTCTTTTCCTTTATCTCTACTTCCCTTCAAATTAGCGGGTTTTGACATTGTGCTAGGCATGGACTGGTTATCCCGTAATCAGGCCCAAATCATTTGCGGCAAAAGGCAGATAGTTTTAAAGACTCCGAGTGGTGAATCTCTTACCATTCGAGGAGATACGCAGTACGGGTTACCCGAGGACGTATCTATGCTCAAAGCTTCAAGGTGTTTAAACAGAGGCTGTGTAATTTACATGGCTCAGGTGATAATAGAAGAACCTAAGCCGAAGATCGAGGATCTTCCTGTCATTTCTGAATACCCCGAAGTTTTTCCTGAAGAACTACCTGGTTTGCCACCAGATAGACAAGTGGAGTTCAGAATAGACATCATTCCTGGAGCGGCTCCGATAGCAAGAGCACCTTACAGACTAGCTCCAACGGAAATGAAAGAACTGAGGACCCAGTTGGATGAACTGCTGGCGAAAGGTTTTATCAGACCTAGTTCATCTCCCTGGGGAGCACCGGTCCTATTTGTAAAGAAGAAGGACGGATCGATGCGCTTATGCATCGATTATCGTGAGCTGAACAAGGTTACCATAAAGAACAGATATCCTTTGCCAAGGATCGACGATCTGTTCGATCAACTGCAAGGAGCGAGCTGTTTCTCGAAGATCGACTTGAGGTTGGGTTATCATCAGCTAAGGGTCAGAGATGAGGATGTACATAAGACAGCATTTAGGACTCGCTATGGTCATTACGAGTTCCTAGTGATGCCTTTTGGGCTCACAAATGCACCGGCTGCGTTCATGGATCTCATGAATCGCGTCTGCAAGCCGTATTTGGACAAATTTGTCATAGTCTTCATCGACGATATCCTTATATATTCCAAGAACCAAGCAGACCACGAGAAGCACCTCCGTTGCATTCTCGAATTACTACAGCGTGAGAAACTCTACGCCAAATTCTCGAAATGTGAATTCTGGCTACGAGAGGTTCAGTTTTTAGGACACGTTGTGAGTGAGCGTGGTATTCAAGTAGATCCCGCTAAGGTAGAGGCGGTCATGAACTGACAAGAGCCAAAGACGCCTACCGAAATCCGTAGTTTCCTAGGGTTAGCAGGATACTACCGGAGGTTTATTGAAAATTTTTCGAGGATTGCTGCGCCCTTGACTTCCCTGACAAAGAAGAAAGAAAAGTTTAATTGGGGCCCAAAGCAGCAAGAGTCCTTCGAAATACTGAAGCAAAAGCTAAGCAACGCACCTGTGTTGACACTACCTGAAGGTACAGATGAATTCGTAGTTTACTGCGATGCATCACACACGGGCATGGGGTGTGTGCTTATGCAGAAGGGCAAGGTGATTGCCTATGCTTCAAGGCAATTAAAGGTGCATGAAAAGAATTACACCACCCATGACTTGGAGTTGGGTGCCGTTGTATTTGCACTGAAATTGTGGAGACACTACCTTTATGGTATTAAATTTGTGATTTATTCTGATCACAAAAGCCTCCAGCACCTGTTCAACCAGAAGGAGTTGAACATGAGGCAGCATCGTTGGATGGAAACCCTGAATGACTATGATTGCGAGATCAGGTACCATCCCGGCAAAGCGAATGTGGTCGCTGATGCCTTAAGCAGGAAAGAAAGGGTAAAACCTATTCGAATCAATGCCAAAAGCATTGAGGTCAAGAACAATTTAATTGAAAGGATCTTAGCTGCACAACGAGAGGCTGTGTTGGAAGCTAATTATCCTAATGAAAAGTTAGGAGTAACTGAGGAGCAGTTGACTCTTAGCAAGGATGGAATCCTTAGACTGAACGGACGTACATGGGTTCCGATCTATGGAGGACTACGAGATGTTATCCTCCAGGAAGCCCATAGTTCCAAATATTCGGTCCATCCTGGAGCTGACAAAATGTATCAAGATTTAAAGGCAAATTATTGGTGGATAGGCTTGAAAAAGTCTGTGGCCGCCCACGTAGCAAAGTGCTTGACTTGTGCTCAAGTCAAAGCCGAGCACCAAAAGCCGTCTGGCTTGCTACAACAGCCTGAGCTTCCCGAGTGGAAGTGGGAATGCGTAACTATGGACTTCATAACCAAGTTACCCAAAACCAGGAAAGGAAACGATACAATATGGGTCATAGTCGATAGGCTGACTAAATCAGCTCATTTTCTACCCATCAAGGAGTCGTATAGCTCCGATATGTTAGCCCAACTTTATGTAGATAAGATTGTAGCCTTACACGGCATACCTGTGTCTATTATCTCCGACAGGGATACTAGATACACGTCTCATTTCTGGAAAAGTTTCCAGCAATCTTTGGGCACGCGTTTAAACTTTAGTACGGCTTACCATCCACAGACGGACGGTCAAAGTGAGCGTACTATCCAAACGCTAGAAGACATGGTTCGTGCATGTGCGATCGATTTAGGTGGTAACTGGGATAAGAACCTACCCCTAATCGAATTCTCCTACAATAATAGCTACCACACCAGCATAAAGGCTGCGCCTTTCGAGGCATTATACGGTAGGAAATGTAGATCGCCTGTTTGTTGGGCGGAAGTAGGAGAGGTCCAATTATCAGGACCAGAGATTGTTTTCCAGACAACGGAAAAGATTGTCCAGATCCGGGAACGTCTCAAGGCTGCCCGCGATAGGCAGAAAAGCTACGCCGATCCAAAACGTAAGGATCTTCACTTCGAGGTAGGTGAGAAGGTGTTGCTTAAAGTATCGCCCTGGAAGGGGGTGATGCGTTTCGGCAAGAAAGGCAAACTGAGTCCGAGATACATAGGACCTTTTGAGGTCATTGAACGGGTCGGGTCAGTCGCCTATAAGTTGAACTTGCCTGAAGAGCTCAATGGAATTCACAATGTGTTCCACATCTGCAATCTCAAAAAGTGCCTCGCCGATGAATCATTGGTGATTCCACACACAGATGTGCATATAGATGAGAGCTTAAAGTTTATAGAAAACCTTTGTCGATTGAAGATCGACAGGTGAAGAAGCTTCGAAGAAAGCACGTACCGATTGTAAAAGTCAAATGGGATGCTCGTAGAGGTCCCGAATATACGTGGGAAGTCGAAGACATAATGAAAGAAAAGTACCCCTATTTATTTGAGTAAATCTCGGGTCGAGATTT
This sequence comes from Helianthus annuus, assembly GCF_002127325.2. Taxonomy (NCBI): domain Eukaryota; kingdom Viridiplantae; phylum Streptophyta; class Magnoliopsida; order Asterales; family Asteraceae; genus Helianthus; species Helianthus annuus. The sequence goes on from NC_035446.2 coordinate 169,749,058, forward strand.
ATTTTAAGGGGGTGAGGATGTAACACCTCGAATTTTTGTGTCCAATAATGTGTTAACACGTGTCATTTGTTTACACGTGGCATTGATATTAAATAAAGGACTAATTTTGACAAACCTTGAAAGTATATAAATTCGAGGGTTATAAATGTCAACAAGGGTAAATATACTGTATAGTAACCCTATATAAATGCTTGAACCTTCAAACGAATGAATCTTAGATCGTACGAAATCGAAACGCGAAAGAAAGTGAGAGGTTACAAGCTACAGGGGTTAACTGTGTCAACATGTTTAATTATACCTCTGAGTGACCCTTTAACGTTCCCAAGGCTTTGTAACGGTATTATACACTCACTAAAATATAATATATAAATTTCGCGAAGTTTCGTTATGAAACGAGAAAGTTACGATCGAATCCGTATGAGAAGGGTTAAAAGCGTCAATAATGAAAGTTAAGGCTTTCTGAATAATTAATAAACTAATCGGGGACTTAACAACGCGGGTAAATAACACGAGGTCCTTAGTTGTAATTAACCAAGGGCCAAACCGCAAAGTTACCCCTTCAAACCCGAAGGGTCAGGTAAATCATTACGAAAGATTTCGTTATTAATTACCAGGATTTCGTAATCATTTCAAAAGATTTTAAAAATCTGAAAAACAGGCCTCTCGCGACCCGCGTTAAGTAATAGCCTAAGTATAGGCGGGCCGCGAGCCTCCTAAATTACGCGCCTGATATTTGAATATCAGGCGACCCGCATTAAACATACATGGGACTCCCATGCGGGCCGCGTAAAACGCCCAGATGCAGAAAGTTAGTAACTACTTGCCTTTTGAGCTTGTGAATGATCAAAACCTCAATCAATGAGGCATGGGCGCCCCCTACTCGACCCATATCACTTAGGGGCACCTGCCCATCATCCATACTCAGTGTAGCATGTGTTGTAATGATCCTAGAGCCCAAATTTCACTATAAATAGCCACATTATGTGCATAACATTCACACAACACAAAACACATTCATCTGATCATTCCAAGAGCTCTCTAGCACTCTCTTCTGCTCTCTAAGCAAGATACCACTTCTGTAAGTCGTTCATAACCATTTTGGTCTTACATTTCCATAATTCTAGCTTATAAACCCAACCGTCGTAACTAACGGTTGTCATTACAATAACTTGCAAATGGTTCAGTCTTATGACGGATCAAAAGTAGTTATGAGTTGGTATTTATGTGGGTAATAAACCTCTAAAAGGGTTCCCCTGATCACCACTCTAACTATGTCAAATATCGAGTCAAACGCGCACTTAAAAAGTCAACAGAAAGCTATTTTAGCGATTTATGCATAATCTGTAATGTACATACTAAGAAACCTGTTTTGACACTCATAAAATATGATATTAAGTATATAAACTTGTTTGCGCTCGTTTGAATCGACCATTTGCTATATTGACCCGGTTCGGAGCCGAATGTCGCAAAAGTTTGACTTTTGCATTGACTTCAGTTCTGACCCGTTTTAGTGAGGTATAGATATACCTTAGGACTCTCTTAGGACCAGGTTACCTGATGGTATAAACCTCTGTAATCGGTTCATGAGTTATCCGAGTCTTTTACGCAATTCCGTTAATCGCCTAAAAGTTGACCGTAACACCATTTTGAAAATAAAACGAGTATTGCGGACACGTGAACGGACCAGAACCTTGCTTATTAAATTATAAGCATGTCCTTAAAGTTTCACGTCAATCCGAGGTCTAGAATGAGAGTTATGCTAAATGGCGCATTTAAAGTAAACTTTAGTAATTAACGGCGCGATTAGCATAACACCTATCTAAACCAAGTTTTCGTCACCAAAACTTTTACCCACTGTATTAAAATAATATTTTGGGAATTTTAAAGATTTTTAATAATTTTTACCTCGCTCATAACCTGCGGTTATGGCTACGGTTCGGTAAATACCGAATATGCCCTTTTCGGCCAAAACATGAGTTCTACAAGGTCTTTTGACCCGATTCCAGTTGCTACTGGTTCCAAATAATAAATAAAGTATTTTAAGCTTTATAAGCTGTTCGGGAAACTCAGATTTCCTATAGAACTCGAAAAGCTCTTTTAAAGTCTTTAAAATGACCAAAAAGCCCCTACGGGGCATAATATTAACTTAAACTCGTTACGGGCATCACGGAAGGTATCCTACTGATACCACAACCTCTTTAAGGCATATTGACTTAGGAAATAAGCGTAAGACTCTCACGGTTGACCGTTTCGCCTATTGCGCGCACGGTTCGGCTTATGAAACTAGTTTTCATAAATTAGCCGATACGGGTCAAATTATATTATTTGAACCCCAAATTCCAGAGTGTGAACCATAAACCCATATAAAACAAGTCTCTGAACTTGTTGGGTCAGAATCACACTCCATTCTCGGTTTTCGCCTTTTCGCGCGATTAAACCATATCTATATATATCGGAACCAACCGGTCTAGGCTACGGCCATTATAACGACTCGTTAGGATTCTAAGAGGTTAATTAAAACCTTCGTTCCAGATTAGGAGCCCCAGTAAAAGCTATCGGTGATTTAATCCAAATTAAGGAAATATACTTGCAAAGGTAAATACTTTAACTTATTTCCCCTATATGGGCTTGGGTTACGGTATATTAATACCGCTTGATTGAGCATTATATTCTTCCATCGCTTAGGTGGTTAATTAAATAATATGATCGGCTCATTTAAACAGTTTTGTTTCTTAAAAGCCTTTGGGGGGGGGGGGGTTTAATGACCGTTGTCCCGGATATCCTTGGCATCATTTTACGAAATGGCCACGACCATCGACATCCCGGTGTAGGCGTACACCCGGTATATATTGTCGACATTAAATTAAAAGACGTAGCCGTTGGTTTTTATACTACGGTTTTACGCAATGTGGTGTGTCTATAAATCTTTAACCCGACACGACCCGGGCTACTGAACGCATAAAAGAACATGTAAAACGTTCACAAGATTTTAATAATTTTCCCAAGTTATAAAAGAGTTTGTGCCTTATGCATTCAAATCAATTTTAATAAACATTTTCAAATGTGTCAGTTGAATGTATTTACCAGTGTAAACTGACGTATTTTCCCCAAAAAGATTAAGTGCATGTACTATACGAAATGGGCTGGTATAGGCGTCCTAAGCATCGTACATAGTCTCGCAAACTTGATGCTGCATCTGAATGAACAATATTTATTACTTTTTGATCCGCTGTGGATATATTCAACTTCTGTAATACATTTGATATTAAAACCAGAGGTTGAAGTTTATATATTTATCTTAAGCTTCCGCTGTGCATTATATAATTGTGTGATTTGACTATATTGTTGCCAACATCGTCACGGTAATCCCCCACCGGGCCCACCGGTGAGACACGTGGAAATCGGGGTGTGACATTAGAGCACAAGTCAATGATCAAGGAGGTTTCCTACACGAGCTAGCTAACATGAAATACTAAATTAACAAATCAATTAAGTGTTTGAATTAGTTTGGAATTGTCTAGTGAGTAGATTATTAAAATGCTTAAGAAGTAATTGAGTTATACAAATACTTAATTGTAATTTAGCTTTTACGAACAGTGATTTTTCAGATTGAAACAATCGCGAGTTAAGCAAATCCTTGGTGACGTGTTTCTTAATTATGTATCCGATAACATTCCTTTGAAATTGGGCATACAAACCCAAATCAAGCCCTAACAAAAAGTACATATCTTTCCTAGTTTTAGGGGGTGTTTGGCTAAACTTTTCCACACCTCTTCTTATGACTTATTGACTTTTATAAAAAGTTAATAAGGAGAAAAAGTGTTTGGCAAACTCAAAAGGACTTTTTAAAATGACTTCTTGTATAGAGATGAAAAATCAGTTTTGAAAATTTAGAACATTGAGGCTTTTTGAAACTCCTTATAACTTTTCATTAAAAATTACCAAAACGCCTTAAGTTAGAACATTGTGGCTTTTTGAAGCTCCTTATAACATTGTCCTCTTTAGTCAGTTTATATGAATAAGCTAAGCCTAACACTCAAAAAACCAACTTATTGACTTATTGTTTTTTTTCCACCACATAAGCTAATCTAAACATTTTTTAAAAACTCATTTTCAAAAAAACCAAACATTTTTTTAACCATCACTAGTACTCTAGCGGTGACTACGAATATTTAAGTTCCACCTATGGTGGGCTCGTATGAGTTTTCCCCTCCAGGTCTCAAGTTCGAGTCTGGGTAATAGACGTTTCTCATTGAGAGGTTTAAATTGAGGATCTATTATGCGAGGGGACTCTCTAGCATGGACCCAATTAAAACAACATATAGTAAACCTCCCGACATTCACGAATAATTCACACATTTAAAAAAAACAAAAAAAAATATTTTTGAGTTAAATTTAGCCAAACACCCCCTTAAACCAATGCCATAATCACCTACTTTTACCCCTTTCTCCTTCTTTCTCTTCCCTTCTCTTTCTTCATTCCTTCTTTCGTAACCCACATCACATCACCATCTCCGCCGCCGCCGTAGATTCTCAACCCACCACCACCCTCTCAATCCCATGGACCCCAACCATAACCATTCGTCTCCACAATCTCAAACCCTAGTTTCCCCTACCGATCTCCAAAATTCAACCACCAATCCCCAACAAACCCTACCTTCTGCTCCACCAATTCAAAATTCACTTCCACATCCTACAAACGGCCACACAGACAAACAACATTCAGGCGCTGAAGACGAAACAGCCACCCGAAGACGGAGAAAAAGCCGCTGGGACCCGCCGCCGACCGAAGACGCCGGAACAGTCAGCGACGGCAGCGGAACAACCGCCGCCGGCGCACGCAAGCGGAAATCTCGATGGGCGGATGATGCACCAAACCCTATGTTACAGTTACCAGATTTCATGAAGGATTTGACTGCAGGTATTGTGCTTGATCCTAAAATTCAAGCACTTAATAACAGGCTGCTTGAAATAAGTAGAAAGTTTCAATCTGGTTTGCCTTTAGATGATAGACCTGAAGGTGCTAGATCACCTTCACCCGAACCGGTTTATGATAACATGGGGATTAGAATTAATACGCGAGAGTATCGCGCTAGAGAACGGTTGAATAAAGAGAGACAGGAGATTATATCACAGATTTTGAAGGAGAATCCGTCGTTTAAACCTCCGGCGGATTATCGGCCACCGAAGGTTCATAAGAAGCTTTACATACCTATGAAGGAATACCCCGGGTATAATTTTATCGGGCTTATTATTGGGCCGAGGGGGAATACGCAGAAGCGGATGGAACGAGAGACGGGTGCGAAAATTGTGATTCGAGGGAAAGGGTCGGTGAAGGAGGGTAGGTTGCAGCAGAAGAGGGATTTGAAGTATGATCCTTCGGAGAATGAGGATTTGCATGTTTTTGTGGAGGCGGATACGCAGGAAGCGGTTGATGCGGCTGCGAGTATGGTGCAGAAGCTTTTGCAGCCGGTTGATGAGGTGCTTAATGAGCATAAGAGGCAGCAGTTGAGAGAACTTGCTGCGCTTAATGGGACAATTAGAGATGAAGAGTTTTGTAGATTGTGTGGTGAGCCTGGACACCGGCAGTTTGCTTGTCCTTCGCGGAATTCGACTTTTAAAAGTGATGTGTTGTGTAAAATATGTGGTGACGGTGGACATCCGACTATAGATTGTCCGGTTAAAGGGACCGCTGGTAAGAAAATGGATGATGAGTATCAGAACTTTCTGGCGGAGTTAGGTGGGACGGTTCCAGAATCTTTGATCAAGTCGAGCTCTTCGACTCTGGCTCTTGGTCCAGGCAGTAGTTCTGGAACCGATTCTACTGCTGGAGCAGCTGCAAGTACAGCACATGGTGGATTAGGGTCAAATGTGTTGAAACCGTCAAAGGAATTCGATGAAACAAACTTGTATATCGGTTACTTACCGCCTACTTTGGATGACGATACCTTGATCCGACTGTTTGCGCCTTTTGGTGAGATTGTAATGGCTAAAGTGATTAAAGACCACATCACAGGGCTGAGTAAAGGCTATGGTTTTGTGAAATATTCAGATGTTAACCAAGCTAATACCGCTATCGCTAGCATGAACGGTCATCTTTTGGAGGGAAGATCAATCGCTGTACGAATTGCCGGGAAGCGCCCTCCACCGGTGCTTCCTCCTGGTCCTCCTGCACCGGTTCCGGGGTCGTACCCAACACATCCTGCACCGGGTCTTCCCGGTGCACCGCCTGCACCATATACTGGTAATCCGGTTCCGTGGGGTCCACCTCCACCTCCACCTCCGACTTATGCGTCTTACCCACCTCCCCCTCCGCCTCCAGGTTCCACCGTGTATCCTCAGGTCATGAGTCAACCGTTACCGCAATATGGGATACAATATCCTGTACCTGCGCCTACAGTATCTTCTGCAGCGACTTCCCTAACTGTCCCTTCTGGTGAGATGCAGCAAAGTGTTCAACCTGCATATTCAACGCCTACATATGCCTATGCGCCGTATTACGGTGCACCTACTACCGCTGGTTATACCAGTATGCCTCAGTCAACTATTGACCATTCACAGATTATTGGAAATGTTCCCTGGGCCCCACGTCCAGATGTTCCGCCATCTGCTGTAACAGCTGAGACGAATAAATCTAGTGCGGATCAAGAATATGAGAAGTTCTTGTCGGAGACCAAATGATAGTTTGTAACTTGTTATTCTGAGATGAAAGGTATGACTTGATTTTCTAAACCCTTATGGTTATTAACGTATTATTTCCGAGTTGTTGACCTTGTATATTATGTTTGATTTAGATACATCACTTGCATTAGTTTGCACACGCAGTCATACTTTCTGAGTTTCATGCATTTGATAATACCTGGATACGTTATGTCATAAAAAAGTTATTTTTCAACTATATTTTATGCTGCATTTTTTGGAGAAATAAAATGTAGAGTAAACTTCTGTTTTGCTCCCTGTGGTTTGGTCACTTTAATGGTTTTGCCCCAAACCTTTAAAATTAGCCGTTTTACTCCCTGATCTATGAAGCCCTTCATGATTTTACTCCCCGCCCCTAAACGTCATCCATTTTAAACGTTAGGGTTTTAAAAGGTAATTCATTAATATGGGTTGGGAAAAGACATAAGTGCCCATCAGGTGTTTTGCACGTGACAGGCTTTAACGTTTAAAATGGATGACGTTTAAGGCGGGGAGTAAAATCATGAAGGGCTTCATAGATCAGGGAGTAAAATGGCTATTTTTAAAGGATTGGGGCAAAACCGTTAAAGTGACTAAACCACAGGGAGCAAAACGGAAGTTTACTCTAAAATGTAATAGCAATGTACCGCCACGGATGTATTGTTTTATGCTGCATTTTTGGTACACTCTGATTTGTTTCAAAACCTAAAATTTAGTAATTTTGCAACTGGTCGAGCAGTTAAATAGTTGATGACTTGACGTGGACGTTGGATGTTATAATTAAGGTCGCTGATGTGGCTTTATTGTGAATAATAACTTCAAAATCAAATGAACTTCCATGGACGCAAACATATTTTGTAAGATATATAAAAAGGCCACGTCAGCAACATCTTTGGGAAAAGAATGTCGCGTAAGCGTTTTAACCTTATTTAGTAAAATATATAAAAGGCCACGTCAGCAACATCATTAGTAAAAACAAGAATGAATTTCAAAGATTGTCCTTTATCTTTATACCCATTTTCAGGCGCTGTCCTTTATGTTCAAAATTGACGAGTTTTGTCCTTTATGTTTTCATATCATACACATTTTGTCCTTTAGAGCTAACCCAGTTAGTTTTTTCAGTTAAATTTGGTCATATGCTTTGCACATGAGGGCATTTTTGTCAATTCAAAGGTAAGTTCAACGGCAGATTTACAACTCAAAGCTTCTGCAACATTTGAATTGATAAAAACGCCCTCATGTGCAAAGCTCATGACCAAATTTAACTGAAAAAACTAACTGGGTTAGGCCTAAAGGACAAAACGTGTATGATATGAAAACATAAAGGACAAAACTCGTCAATTTTGAACATAAAGGACAACGCCTGAAAATAGGTATAAAGATAAAGGACCGTTCTTGAAATTGACTCTAAAAACAATGTTTCCATAAAAAAGATTCTGCATTTTGCTACCATGGTATCTTTTTTTGTTTAAATTTAACCGTTTTTTTTCTTTGTGATGGTATCTAACTTTTGGCAGGCATGATTTCATGGAGCAAATTGTTCATCTGGTCTTCTATCTGTTGGAAGTTTGAACTTACAACTTTAACTTGTTATGCTGTTGTGACATGTGCAGAGAGAGAGAGAGAGAGAGGAGGTTTCAAAATGATTCGGTCAAATGTCGTTCGTTATTGTTCTTCGTGGGCGTCTATGGACCAATTACTCATACTTTGTTATTCTATTAGTTATTACCTTTTGTTTGCTGATGTAATAGTTTCACTTACAGGGGGAGCTTTCTCATTAGGGAGAGGAACTTACTCCAACCATACAGGAAGAGTTGACTTTCATCTATTAGCTTATATATTATTGACTTTTTGTTGAAGCCTTTTGGTTACTTTTTTGAATCTGATATTAAAACTGTTAAGTCATAAGATCATCTTATGGCAGTCACATTATTTTATTAAAAAGGGCTTTAGGTTTCCCCATCAAAACACCACTTTATTTAAGGAAAAATTACAAGTTTTGTTCTTTATCTTTATACCACTTTTCAGGCGGTGTACTTTTTAACGAATGTTGACAGGCGGTGTCCTTTACTAGGTATTTTGTTGCAAGTTTAGTCCTTTACACCCAACACAGTTAAAAAACCCTGTTAATTGTTGTGTGTAAAGGACTAAACTTGCAACGAAATACCTAGGTAAAGGACTAAACTTGCAACAAAATACCTAGTAAAGGACACCGCATGTCAACAATTAACAGGGTTTTTTAACTGGGTTGGGTGTAAAGGAGTAAACTTGCAACAAAATACCTAGTAAAGGACACCGCCTGTCAATATTCGTTAAAAAGGACACCGTCTGAAAAGTAGTATAAAGATAAAGGACAAAACTTGTAATTTTTCCGTTTATTTAATTCTAGCTCATTTTCTAGTTAAAATTTGAGGGGTTGGAAACTGATTCACTTTCAAGCTGTTGAAACTTTGATTATTCACAAAAGATATAACAGATGAAATTGACCTTTTAAATTGAACCTGTTTTAACTCATCACCTGTCCTTCCAGACCCTCTCCCGTTGTAAAAAAAAAAAAAAAAAAAACTAAGCGTTTTGCTCGACCGATATAGTTCTCTTAGTTATTATGTATTTGCTAATTGCATTATGTACTTGTGTATATAACTTCAATTTATTTGTATACGCGTGCTATACTATGTTTCTTTCTCCAAGTGATGAGGAGGATTCTGTTCATGTATGATTGTTGGTCTCTGCAGCTTAGTTGTGTGTGTATGTGACTATGTGGTTTATAGTTTTAATGAGCATTGGGTATTAGAGCAGACATGGAACAAAGATGACGCTGGGCGCAAAGCAGAGTGATGTGGCAACGGAAACACCAGCATGCCCCCCTTGGTAACCGCCAAAACTTCCCAATCAAAACTTCCCTTGGAAACACCAGCATGCCCCCCTTGGTTGCCATTCCGAAGACAAAGCGCCGCTCCCAACTGTTTTGTAACAGTTAAATGTAGTCGTTTGGCTATTTATAAAAAATATTTTTTTTAAATGGACTATGAATCATCTCCTATAATTCTATAAATACCAGCTCAAATCTTTACAATTTTCACAATGTGTTTGGGATTACGTTTTGAAGTGATTATTTGATTATTGCGTTTGTAAAACATAAATAATCTAAAAAAGTGTTTGGATGAAAAAATGATTATCTGCCTCCAAAACGCAGTTTTGGTGGAGAAGCATGTACCTACATATTTTTTCAAAACACAGTTTTGAAAACGCAAAATCTATTTTGAAAACGCAACACCAAACACCCCCTTAATTGTTCTTTCCCAAAGATCTTATTTACAATCTTACTTTTACAAGCTGCTTTGATGAATTCAACCCGTCGCAATGCGGAAAAAAAAAACACAGTTTAACCTGAAAGTTGGCTGAAACAAATGCAAAAAATCAAGCCCAATTCTCGCAAAATCAATCATAATTCTACCAACAGCTGTTGTAAATTAGGTTTAGCAATAGGTAATAAAATTTAAGTCGAATAAAAAAAGATAACAGTTCGATCAAGGTGTACAGAAACACCTCTTTGTTGAATCTGAATATAGTCCTAATTGAGTATTGTGTACAGAACATAACCGCCTAAACTGAATTGTAGGTTCCAAGAACATAACCAATGGGGTTTGGGAGGGGAGGTCTTGGATTCAAGTTCTTAAACACCAGTGTTTGGGAGGGGGAGGTCTTGGATTCAAGTCCCACAGACAACATGATCATTAGAAATTTCGCCAAAAAGCTGCAACAACTATTTGGATATAATACCGTTGAGAACCGATTATAAAATTTGGAAATCGGTTTCTGTTTGCTCCATCATCTCCTCCATTCCCTTTTCAGATTTAACATTCAGTTTCATATTTGCAAAGAAATTATGGCATGCAATGACGCAGTGGTTATGGTTTTAGAAACCAAAAGAAACCCGACAATTTGGAAGAATTTTGATTTGTGTTTGATGTCCGATAGCCACGAGATGGCTAGGTGCAAACGATGCGGAAAGTTTATGAAAACGGCCGCCAACTCAACGCTAAAGAAACATATCGACCGCCATTGCCCCGTGACCAAGGCGAAGAATGAAAAGGGCGAAGGATCCGGGACCAGTTTTTCAAATGTTTAGTGTGTAAACCGGTTTGTTTAGCTAAGGTCGGTGTGTTATGTTTGGTGTTTTATGTTTGTTTATTTATGATATAATCGTTTCTGATAAATCTATGGTGTGTTTTAGTAAGGTGTTCTAAAAAAATAAATCACATTAAGTGGAACCGGGTACTGTAAGAACTGGTTACGGGTAGGAACCGGGTACTACCCGTTTATTTTCAATAAATGTGGAACCGGGTAAGAACCGGCGAGTATTTTAAAACCGGAACCGGTTCCTCTATACATCGGGTTGGAACTGGAACCGGGTACGGGTCGGTTCTACCGGTTCGGGTTTGGAACCGGTTATTATGCCCATCTCTACCATGGAATAGCAATTGAAACAGTTTCAAGATCGATAGAACATTATAGTATGTTTTTAAACTTCATTAACTGTGGATATGTCTATCTATGCTACAATTTGAGTGAAAACAACACTTGAGAATTGACAAACAACAATCACATACATGATATGTAATCTGGGCAAGTAGATTATTAATACTTGCAAGAACGGGTCACAACTATAATCATAAGAACCATAATCGAAAGAAAGAACGAACTTGTTACTTTTTTTCCGAATGGTTCGGTCTCTACACCATCTTCATCCTTGGCTTTTCCATTGCCTGGAGACTGAAACAACATCCTGTTCACCATTTCTGTGGTTTTCTTAACTATTTCCATCAGTTTCGCCTTCGTGTTGATGAGAATCCACTGTAGAACATCAGGAACTGGAGCCCGGTCGTCAGAAGATTCAACCTCATCACCCAAAATACTCTTGTTGGCTGCAAAGATCACAAAAACAACCATTTTCAATCAACAATTTTTGTTCCTAACATTCGGCTTCGTAAATATAAGTATTTCATATCATACAAACCTTCATAGAATGAATCTCGAAGCTCACGAACCGCCTCATTGTTCATAACAGCTTCCCAAACAGATTTATCAGATGCTATTGACATCACCATTTTCTGAAAAATTAAAACTTCAATATCATGATCATTTGATCACAACTTAAATTAGAATGTATGGATGTTAAACTGTTGAGTACGGGGTGTAAACAATCCTAGAAGCTCGAGAGCTACTCGTTATCGGCTCGGTTAAAAGCTCGAACGAGCCGAGCTTTAACGAGCCCGAGCTCGAGCCTGAATTAGAGCTCGTTTAGTTATCGAGCCCGAGCTCAAGCCTGAAATACAAAGCTCATTTAGGCTCGCGGCCTAAACGAGCCCAAACAAAAATTTATTTATTTTTTATATAATATAATAATGATGATGATAACATTGGCGAGTTGAACTCGAGCCGAGCTTTTAGCTTTGTTCTCACAATAGCTCGAGCCGAGCTCGAGCTTTGGTTTAAACTCACGAGCCGAGCTCGAGCTCAAATAAGTAGGCTCGAACCGAGCCGAGCTCGAGCTCGAGCTTCATAAAAACATGACCAGTCGAGCTCGGGCTCGGCCCGTCTCGTTTACACCCCTACGGTACCTTAACAGAAGGTTCAGTTTGCAGTAAACGGAACGCATCATAAACACTTTCAGAACCACCATAGGCTTTTAACATACTTGTTGAAGGTTCAATCCAATCGAATTCCCACCCTGATTCGTGAGAGATAGCTGGAGGATTAAGAACCCTAAAATTTACAAACAAAACTGAGTTAGTAGTCGAAATTAGGACTTAGGAGTCGAAAATAATCTAAGATTACACTTCTTACACATAAAATTACCAAATATGGATAATTTATTTCAAAATTAATAGGCTAAAGTTTTTTTTTTTTCGTTCAAAAGAATATTTTATTTCTTAGTTTAAAAGAAATTAACTAAAAAACAACCGGTCATATCTTATATGATCAAAATATCGTTTTTATCTAAATCTACGTTACTAACTACATATTTCTAAGGCCACAGGGGGCGGAGCGTTTTTCTTCCGTGATGGCCATATATAACATAACGCGTGGTTTTTCCGTGATGACCACCGCCACTGATTAGTTCAACGCGTGATGAACTCAAAATCTCCACCTTCCGTTATTTTTATCACGTGTGGAAAATGGGTGTTGTGAGGGGGTGTGGGGTTTATTTTTTGGGTGTTGTGAGTGATAGGCAATGCCACTAAGGGAGGTGGGGGTGGTCACTAGTGATAGAATTCTATCACTCACAAGCACCCAATCAAGTTCCGTCATGTCATCAACCATTTTTTCATCACTCACAACTTTTTTTGGTGGCAATGGTCATCACTCACAAAAAAAACCATCACGCCGAGAAGAAAATAACGAAATCGGGTTTTCATTATTGTATCACGCGTTATTGTAATGGTGGCGGTGGGAAAAACAATTGTTCCACGCGTTGAACTTGGTTTTCGTGATTGTATCACGCACCGCCCCCTCTTCTCTAAAAAAAAATTGTGAGTGATGAAAAAATGGTTGATGATATAGCGGAACTTGATTGATTGCTTGTGAGTGATAGAATTCTATCACTAGTGAGTAGTGACCACCCCACCCCCAAAGTATATGAAATTACAAAAATCAAATACTTACTGTTGGAGCGAATCTATTGCATGGTGAACTTCATCCATGGATGGAACAGTAGAAAAAACAAAATCATCATATTGGTTGATGTAAGATGAAGGGTAGGGATGGTGATTGGATGAGAAAGAAAGGGTGTTTGAATTATTATTTTTATTATCAGTTGATGAAGGTCTATAAGTGGGTGAGTTGTGGTTGGTGGTGGAATGAGAAAATGGGTCGCCGGTGCCGGAACCAGCCCTCACGGCTCTGTGAACCGTCTTCATCATCCCTCCACCACCGCCGCCCATTGCTCCGAATGACCGCCTCATGGGATAGCTTATCTTTTAAGGCAGTTGAGATGATATTTTACGTGGATAAGAGAATATGTTTTTTGTTGTACGAACTAGTGAATTACTAACTCCTAGAACTCAAGTGTTGTCGGCTTCTTTTATTCCTTCTTTTCTATTTACTAATTGCAATATATAGTTTGTATATTCATATGATGATTTTCTATTTTGAACACATTTTCGACCCCAAGGGGGCAGGGGTTTGTGTTCGGGAGGTTGGAGTTTGCAATTCAGAAAGGGTTGGCGGCGCAGCTTGTTGCCCGTCTACCTTCTGTTTTGATGTAACTTAACAAGTTTTCTCGTTATATTAGTAACACATTTTCAAACTTATTAGTGGTCTTTTTTTTTTTTTTTTTTTTTTGTTAAATATACTTTAGATAAAAAAAAAGAAAGGAAAAAAAAGCACCTAAACAATCCTTGTAGCTAAGATGAACCAAACCCGTCACTTACTGGTCTTGTCGGATTAACCATATAAATTATAGGTACATAAAATATGGAATCTGAACTACTAAACAAATTATATAAAATAAAAATACAATGAAATTCATGTCCAACCGGTGATGAGCTATTAAGTTTAAATAAACTTAACCGAACCATGTAGCAGTATCTTGATCCCCTGACCACTCAGGTTCTAAAAACATTGTTTAGACTATTCGGTGTGGAGGGGCATGAAGCGTCACGTGGCAGCTACAACCAGTGGCGCAACTTAAAGGAGGCCGGACTGGGCCTCTGCCCGTGCGGTTTTTTCGCCCAATAGTGTTAAATTTCAGGTTTTCGAGAATTTTTTTAAATGTGTATTGGTTCGGCCCAGACTGATTTTATCTCCAAAAAACATCGTCTCATGCTGAGTTTTAGGTCAAGATCCGCCACTAGCCACAACATCAGGAGGCATTCTAAAAAAAACACGTGGTGAAAGGGGCTTGAAAGGAGACTTTCAAAAAATAGGAAAAACTAAGCAATAAAAAAGTTAAACCTAACTCTACCTACCAATCACCAAGCTCCACGTCACCCACCCACTCCCAAGCCATTGAGAAATACCGCATCACCACCTCCACGCCATTCGGGGAGGTGTGCCGGCGTTGGGGGAAACCCCACTCCCACTTTGTGTGGTTTTACAACCCACTTCTCTTGGTTTTGTTAACTAAGGATATGAAATGAAAAATCCGCAAGCATTCCATTTTGAGAAAAAATCTGTTGTAATTGATTTTCTTTTCATCCTATTTAGAGGGTGTTGGGGTTGAGTTTTGAAAATAGATTATGCAATTTGAATAATCAAAATTAGATAATTAACTGTAACAAAACGTGATGTTGAAAGATAGTGTGTGGATTTGATTATGTTGCTTGATATCACAATAATCAGATAATCAACTATTTGAGTGTTTGGCAAATATATAATTAAAAAAAATAAACAAGTGAAATCCTTTTCTAAACGCAAATAATCAATTTTTGGATAACTGCGTTTTGTTGCAGTAGGGGGAGCTGCTTTTGGAAAACTCCGTTTTGTAACTATCTAAACGCAAATAATTTATTGTTTTACCCAAACACTCAAAACTGATTATTTGCAATTTCAAAACTTAATAATCTAAAAATCTCCTTCAAAACTCAACCCCAAACTCTCCTAAACAATCTCAAAGGCTTTTATCACTATATTATATTTTTTTATTATTATTATAAGACCATTTTAGTAGTTGGTTTTAGGGTGTTTTTGGAGGAAATACTGCATGAAAGAGAGAGGGTTGGTTTTGTAAAAGGATACACTCATATTGGTTTATGAGAGTAAAATCATGTAACTTAGACTTGTCTCCTGTAACTTAAATCTCTAAATACTAAATAGTTTGCTAAGACGTGAATAGCTAACGATGGCGTAAAAGGGTTGTATAATAGAGGTAACAAATCGAATTGTTAACATCAGGGGCGTAGCTTTCAAAGGGTCGGGAGGGGCGCCCGACCCTCCGAACTTTTCACTCAGTAGTGTTATGTATATACGTTTCGTATAGAATTTTTTAGGTATATACGTTTTCGACCCCCCGGTTTTATAAAAAGAAAATTTACTTATATAGAATTTTTAGGTTCGGCAACTTCCGACCCCCAGTGGAAATTTTCAAGCTTCGCCATTGGTTAACATGACACAGTCCACTTATTAAAGCTTGTTAGAGTGAACATGTGTTAAGTATTCACCCAAAAACCTTAGTTAGAATATGAATTAGTTCCATGTCGTATAAAAAATCATCACTTTCCATGAAACATGAGCCAACATCATATTCATAAAAGATGTGCGCATTACTCATATGAGGATTTATAAACTTAAATTACAATGTGTAATAATAAAAATATAATTACAACATGGTGATTATATGATAGTTATGGCTGTAAATGAATCGAATGATTACGAACAAAACCTTGTTCGTGTTCGTTTGTTAAGAAATATATGTGTTCACGAGCTGTTCATGAACATCTACCGAACAAGATTTTATGTTTGTGTTCGTTTATTAAGGAAATGTACTTCTTAGTGTTCGTCTGTTAACTTTAGGCAACAAACGAGCGTTGATAAACACAAATGAGCACAAACTAGTGTTCATGAACACAAATGGAAACAAATAAACACAAACAAGCATTCAAGATCAAAATATTTAATATACCCACACTTACTAAATTTTTTATTTGTCCGCGTTTTAAAGTATATAAACAAAATATAAAACACTAACGAACTATCGTACACAAACGAACACGTCATCAAACATTCACGAACATAAATAAACGAACCGGCCTGTGTTCATGTCTGTTCATTTAACTAAACGAACAAAATTTCTTGTTCATTTTCATTTGTATAATAAACGAACAAACACAAACGAACTTTTTACACCAAACTTTACTTCTTTTGCTTCCCTAATGATAGTAGTTAGTCCACACTCCACATGACCACAATTAACTTAATCCAAGCCCTGTGATGAATGGGCCGATTATGCTCAACCCAAGGGCCCGGCCCATACGTTCCAACCATTCTCTAAAACCCTAATCCAGACCTAGCTTCTTCATCATTACACTCGCAGCAGCAGCACAAAGCCAGAAGGAGGTGCAACCATGGGTAAGGAATTAGGATCTCGATCTTTACAATTTCTGTTCTTCATTTTTGTAAAAAAATGGATTGTTAAAATGGTATGAATGTGATGTAACTAACAATAGGGGCGTATACGTATGTGTCGGAGCTATGGAGAAAGAAGCAGTCAGATGTCATGAGGTTCATGCAGCGGGTCAGGTGCTGGGAGTACCGTCAGCTTCCTTCCATTGTTCGGGTCACTCATCCTACCCGACCCGACAAGGCTCGCCGAATGGGGTACAAAGCCAAACAGGTATCTCTTCTTAAAACTTTACTTTTGCTATTAGCTCTCTTAGTTTGTAGTTTTAGGTATTTAACTCAGCTGTACATGTGTGATGATGAACTTTAGCTGTAGTTAGATATTTAACAGTTGTTCTGAAAGGATGATGATCCATGTGTTCTATTAGACAGTTACATTGTTTGTATTGTTGGATATAGTTATAGCATTTATAGTTACTTTTCTGTTGATTCTTTTACTATATATATAGAGGTTGTATCATTATGTTATTATAGACTCAGTTTTACACACATAGATATAGGGATGACCACGGTACTCGTTCAGTACCGAAATACGGGGAAAATTGGTACCGGTACCGAATATACCGGTTCAGTACCGGTACTGGTTAGGCGGTTATTTACCGGTTTTTTACTCGTAAATACCGGTACTGAAAACTGGGGTACCAAATGCTCATCCCTACATAGATACATACCTTCTTTCTTCTTTAGACTTGAATCAAACGGATGTACATAGGCCTAAAAGTGAATGGAAGAATGTTCAAGACAACATTACAGGGAATAATGATTCATGATTATGAAATCACTTATCGAAAGTCATCTTATTCTACTTCTAAAACTGGCTTTGTATAAGAAATCATGATCCACTTTTTCTTTTTCTGCTTATCCCCTGTGTTACTAGCTATTTGGTGTTTTGATCTGTATTTTCTACTGCTTGGATGGCGGAGCTTGATTATTGTTTATTTGTCTCAAGATTCTGTTCTTTGTTGTTAGTTTGTCACGACTGTTGGGGCACAGTTTATACATTTTAATCTTGTTATGTTGATCTTGCCATTGCATCCTTGTGTGTCCTTTATGCTTGCATTGCTTGACTTTTATTGGTATCAAATACCGATCCTGATCCCGTACCGATCCCGAAAATACCGTACCGAATTCTTTCGGTACCGGAAACGGTATCCACTTTTTGGCATTTTCGGTATCGGTACCGGAAAAATATCGAATTTTACCTTCAAATACCGCTACCGTACCGATACCATACCGTACTGATACCATACCGTACCGACATATTTCGGTATCAGTACCCAGTTTTAGCGAAATTCGGGATCGGTATTTTCGGGATTGGGACAGTATCGGGTCGGGATCGGGATTTGCTCATCCCTACATTAGATCATGAAGAGACAGTGCAACTTTATTGGTATCCAATGACAAGATCTAAATAATCTGATGCTGGAAGTGTGAAAGTGTTTCAGTTAATGTAAACTGTTAAATTTTTGACAATTTTGTGTTCCATTTTAGTAATGGATAATTGAGTACATTCAATGATGATTTTTCTACTTATAATTGTTTAAGAACATACACATTACAAATATTATTAACGCTTGTCGAGCGTTTAAAAATACATCATAAAATCGGTAAACTGATGGTAGAAAGCTGTGCATTTAGATAACTTACATCACTGAATTGTTGTGTATTTTTATGTTAGCGTTTAATATTAGTACTAACCGCATCATGCCTGTAGGGCTATGTGATTTATCGTGTACGAGTAAGGCGTGGTGGAAGAAAGAGGCCAGTTCCCAAGGGTATTGTTTACGGAAAACCCACAAACCAGGGTGTGACTCAGCTTAAGTTCCAACGTAGCAAGCGGTCAGTTGCAGAGGAACGAGCCGGAAGGAAGTTAGGTGGTCTTAAGGTCCTCAATTCTTACTGGCTTAACGAGGTACATCCGTCATTTAAACTTCAATTTCAGCATATTCAACTTTCATTATACAGAGTTCATATTTTAATCTCTGTTTGACCAGGACTCAACTTACAAGTACTTTGAGGTAATCTTGGTTGACCCTGCACATGCTGCTATCCGTAACGACCCACGGATCAACTGGATCTGTAACCCGGTGCATAAACACAGAGAGCTTCGCGGACTAACATCTGCTGGAAAGAAATACAGAGGTCTGCGTGGAAAGGGACACTTGAACCACAAGGCGCGCCCTTCAAGAAGGGCTACATGGAAAAGGAACAACACTCTTTCTCTTCGCCGTTATCGTTGAAGGGTTTATTATTTGCAAGTTTGTTATGGTGGTTACTACACCTTTTGTAGGGATGTTTTTTCTTGGGCTGGAGACTTGCAGTTTTTTATTAAATTTTGTTCGAAACTTTGTTTTGTTTGTTGTATTATTATCTGAAGTATTTTTTACAGTAACACCTTTATATATCATCAAAAGTTCTTTGATAAAATTGAACATTGAATTGCCACCTTTTCTAAAACAAATATTTGTAAAAAAATTGTAGAATTGTAAAAAGGCAAAACATATAAACATAGAAGCTTTAACTATTTTTATGTATTAGATGATTATTTTTACCAACATACATGTATTATATGAATTTAATGGAGTGTAAGAATTTAAATGAAGTGAAGGGATAGCATCCCACTTGCGCTAGGGATGACCAATGATACGAACTCGATTTTCGGTATCAAATCCAGCATTTTGCGTTTTCGATACCGGTTTTTACCTTCAAACACCGGTCCGTACCGGCACCGAACCATTAATTTTCAGCACTGGAGCTTAAATTCAAACTAAACCTACATATACTCTTTACACGCAATATGTATCATGTTTAAAAAATTGGGCCTCCATGAGAATGGGCCTTGGGCTGTTGCTCATCGGGCACGTGGCCTGGGTCGGCTCTGCGACTCCAAATTATTTGAGAAATCCAGGGTAATGGCCACACATCCTCATACATATAACATATTCCCACACACATGATTCTGGCTTTACCTGCACACTTCTAGAGCGACGGCTCTCGATCATCTGAATAATCTCTAAGGTTATGGCCCAAGACCCATAATGTTACGGAACGAGTGTGACATTAGCTCAATCAACATATGCCAAGTAACCGAATCAGGAGGACGTGGCAAAAGAGTCATGGTACGGTATTTTATCCACTTAAATGACCAATGGTACCGACTTAAGTGACCGTACGTTTATTTGAATTAGCTTAATGCGTTACACGTGACACAAGCTCTAAGCTAATGATGTGATTCACTGGTATTGTTGCGATTCGGGAATGCCACATTGCATTCAAGATCAAGGATGACTAGATGAGTATTAATCTTCAGTCTCTTTTAACATATGACATATAGTTATGCTCACGTCAGAGCTTGGTCACATGAAGGAATCCGTCCTCACTTTAATAGTTTGCTAGTTTTGCATATTAGAATTCATCATTCTGGTCGCATGTCACGCCCAATTTCCAACACCTATCACAGAACTCCTTGTGAAGGATTTTCACTTCAACATGATGGTTCCTTATATATCTAAGGCGACCAAAGAATAAGATAGATTTTCGATTGTTGCATCTTCAAAAACGTCGTGGAAACTTTCAAAATCCCAAGCATAACATTTAAAATTTTAACGAACGTTACCTTAAGCTCTCTTTGGAAGGAATCAACAATGTTTGCCACAATTTAGTATTTTGTCTCATTAGAAACTTGATGAGAATGTTACAAATAATACATGCATGGTTTTTGACACATAAAAGGCAGAATATAATGCAACTTATAAGACAAGATCAAATAGTATCTTATTATATCATTGTGATTGCACTACTACCTTGATTTGATTTGAAAATATGTAATGGAGTGGTATGAAGAAGATCTTCACAGGCACCACCCATTATATAATGGACCACTAATCCCACTTACTCTGCTATGCTTTGCCATTGAGCACTTCATGCATGTTCAATAGTACTAGCCATCTTACACAATTGACTCATATCACTACTACATTTTATGATCATCACCATCATACTCAGTAAATCCCACCAATAGCAAAGCTAACGTAGCTCTGAGGAGGGTAAGATGTAAACAACTTTACCTCTACCCCATAGGACTAGAGAGGCTGCTTCCAGTGAGACGCCCGGCTCGATACTACTACATTTTATGATGATTTCTACTAATACATGCTCAAATTTTCTTTCTCCAATTGAGGAGACAGTGAAATATATAACACATCATGCACAAGTTATTTTATTGAGCATATTTTTTATATGCTAAATAACAAGTTATTTAAATCATGAAAATTGATCAATATACTTTTGATTTAATCTAGTTTAGTTGCTAACTTAGTAGGAATAGGAGTGTTGGATTTTTGTCATTTTGTAATGATTAAACTAAACATTTGAAAAGCATGATTCAAGTTTATAACATAGAAAATGAAACACACTCCTAATTTTTATAACTAATTAGCATAAATCAAAGCATAATGACCGGGGCTATTTTTTTTAATAAAAGGGTCTTTAAATATTATAAAAAACATTAATTCAATAATTAAAGTGGCCAATGAAGTGGGCACCAAAAATAGTGTTGATGATTTGTAGGACTCACCAAGGGCTAAGGGGGTCCATTGGCTATTGAAGTGAAAACAACTCATGCACATGATAATTATATGCAATTGAGATTTTCCCTTTTAATTTGGTATGATGATTAAAATGTAGACTTTGTTTTATCATCATCCAACAAACAAATAAACTTTCAAAAAGGGAGAAGAAAATTACTTCCAAGACAATATCATGATACCTTTGCTTCACATGTTATAGACCCATGACTTTTTGAAATTGAATAAAATGTAAGAGATATAAAAAAAAGATTATTAGATTATTGATTATTTGTATATAAAACAAAAGAGCCTTGATTTTATGATAATAGTCAATAATTTTATAAATTGTCATCCATACTTGTTATAATGTTTTATAGAAAAACAAATGACATGGCATAAAGAAAAGGATTTACTACACTTTAGAAATATATCTTGATAGAATTGGGCTATAAGCCCTTTGATATAGACAATTAGACATTTATTTGAAGATAAATAATTCAATGGATTGGGCTTTTTAACCTATGGTATATATTTTCACCCATGACACCAAAAGCAACTTTCTTTCTTTCTTAACATGCCATCATGGAATATGACATAACATTGGACCCACTATCAATCCTTTCTTCTAAATTCTCCAATTCCATTATTGGTCTATAGTCTATACTTATCCATTATTTTTTGTTTAATTTATACATTTCAAATATATTCTTATAGACTGATTAACCATGTAACTAAACTGGATTAAAGATGCCAAAGATAACTAAAAACAAAAATCATTAAAATCATATGCTTGAAGGAATTTGCAACTAAAGTAAGTTATGAATTATAATAAGTTGACATTTAAGGTGACTTAATTTTGAAAAAAAAATGAATGATGGTGTTTTCCACTATGTGGTAATAATAAAAGTCTATGAAGTGATTTAGTGTGTGAAAACAGAGAGAAGTTGTGAGTGGTCACAGCAGACCCACACATTTGCTTTTACAGTATCATGCTGTTAAAGAGTCTCATCACACATTCCCTCTTCTATTCTTTATTTTTGGAACTATACAACTCGTACCATCGTTTTCCAAGGTTCCATCTTTCACAAACATACATTATATATATTTTTTATTAATTTATTACCATAGTACCATACCCTTATTAGACCAAGCGTAATGGGGCGTTTTCCATAAATTTTTTTGCCCCAAAACGCTCTATAACGCCCTCATCCCCATTACGGGGGGCGTTTTGGGGCGTTTTAATTCAAAAAAAATGAAGCTGGCGTTTAAATTAAAACGCCAAACGAACCATTAATCCACCAATCAAACGGTAATATTTCCAACGGCTAGTTTGACTATTTTTTTTAAATCTATTTTATATATATATATATATATATATATATATATATATATATATATATATATATATATATAAACAATCAAAACTCATCCATTTTCAACAAAAACAATCTCAAAACCTCTCTAAAAAATCCCACATTTTATAAAAAAACTTGATGGATTCTCCTAGTTCTTCATCCATGATAAATTTTTACTACAACGAGTTTTTTGCGGATGGCGATGGTTCGACCGATGAGGAGCTTGAGCAAGAGGCGGTTACGAGTGCATGTCAACTAGCGGTTCGATATGTCAACCATTCTCGTCGGCCCGAAGCCCCAAAAAATAAAAGAAGCTATGTTGAACGAGACCGACGCGCGGCACACGAGCGTTTGATGAAAGACTATTTTGACGAGGCGCCGACATTTTCAAACGAAGTTTTTAGGCGTCGTTTCCGGATGAGTAAACGGTTGTTTCTACGCATAGTCAACGACTTGGAAGCCAACTACGATTATTTTAAACAAAAACCGGATGCGAGAGGGGCACTTGGATTCACCGGTATCCAAAAGTGTACGTCGGCATTACGAATCCTTGCTTATGGTAACACTACCGACATCAACGACGAGTATCTAAAAATGGCGGAGAAAACAACACGAGATAGCTTGGAACATTTTTGTCGCGGTACAATTCTTATACTTTACTTTTATTTTTTTTAAACGACGCGTATGCTTAGAATTTTTTTTTTTTTTTTGAATCTTATGTTTGTCTATATTTTTTTTATAAAGGTATAATTGATGTGTACGGTGCGCGTTATCTTAGAACGCCTACATGGGAGGACCTTCAAAAGATCTACGAGGTACATAATGCCGAGCATGGTTTGCCTGGTATGATCGGGAGCATAGATTGCATGCATTGGCGTTGGGATAACTGCCCGACTGCATGGCGAGGCCAACACACACGTGGTGACCAAAAAGGACCCACTATTATTCTTCAGGCGGTTGCTTCACAGGACCTTTGGGTTTGGTCGGCTTACTTTGGCGTGGTCGGGTCATGCAATGATATCAATGTTTTTGAACAATCGCCGTTGTTAGAGGAGTGGATTTCTGGCAAAGCTCCAAAAGCGTCGTTTTACGCAAATGGAAACTACTACCCCCATGGATATTATTTGAGCGACGGAATTTATCCTAGGTATTCGATTTTTGTGAAGACGTTTAGTGATCCTATTGACGACAAAAGAGCATACTTTAAAAAGGTTCAAGAGTCTTCACGAAAAGACATTGAGAGATGCTTTGGGGTTCTTAAACAACGCTGGCAATACTTGAGAAATCCTTGTCGTGCATGGAGCAAGCAAAAAATGAGAGATGCTATGTACGCTTGTATAATCATGCACAACATGATTTTGGAAGACGAAGGAAAGGCGATATGCCAGAATTATGTGCCAGAAGCCGTTAACCAGGAGCATCCGCAGGCGTCAATGGAAGAAAGAGTTAGTAACGCGCGAGAGTTGCGTTACGAACCGTACCATTCCCAGTTAATGGTTGATTTGGTACACCACACATGGTCGGTTCGGTACGTACCACCTGAGGGAGAGGAAGAAACGGAGGACGAGGAAGACGAAGTTGGCGAGGGTGAAGAAAGCGAAGACGAAAACTAGTTTTTTTTTCTAGGAATTTATTTTTTTTTCTGTTTTTTTTTTTTTGGTTTTTTTTTTCAGTTTTATTTTTATTTTTTTTCATGTAATGTAATTTTATTTTTAAATTAATGAAGTTTTTTTATGTTTTAAATTAAAAAAAATAATTGGGAAATGATTGTAAAATGATTGAATGGGGCATTATGGGGCATTATACCACTACACCACTTTTTCTATAATGCCCCCTTGCTGACTAGGACGCCACATGACGCAAAACGCCCCATGGTGGGGGCATTATAGTGTATCACCACTACACATGGTCTTAATATTAACTTTATTAACACCATATATGTAATAACGAGTATACTTAGAAAACCAGGGTGTTGCCGACATGTGACATTATAACAGTATTACTCTAATAGTAATAGTAATAATAATATATATTTTTTTTGCGAGTTTGATGGTGGCCCTAGAAGCAAAGAGACTCATGGACTTGAATCAAAATAGCCCTCTATGATTGTTTTGCCTGCCACATGACATATAAAGTAATCCACTCTTCTTTATGATTTTGAAAAATTGTTGTAGCAATTTAATTTCTTGATTTATTTTCCCTTTTATATGAATATATTTTGGTATTTTTTTTAATGTTATTTGGTAGGCAAAGTTTCATTTTCTTTCTTGAATTATATTAACTGATGTTAACATTTGAAGTAGGATGAGTCACACATCATCAAAAGATTACAATTGTTATTCACATGCTGATCAAGACTCTTCAATGTTTCAATGGCCCATCCTCTACATGGATGATAATATCAATAATATGGATATCATTATATAACCACATGTATACTTTTTTATATCTATCGGTACATAAAATAAAAGAGCGTCGTTTCAGATGCTAGTTATTTTGGTTGAAAGACGAGTGAATAATGAATTTCAACAATTTACATGTTTATTTAGTTATTTTGTTTTAACTCTATACTTCTATTTTGATTTCTCAAGCTTTGACAACATATGACAATTTAGAAGTATGTATTTTACTATTATAAACCAATATGGGCTTGATATACTAGTTTTTTTCCTAGTTAGAAATGTATCTATTTCCTTTAAAAGAGTATATTTTTTTTTCTTTTATGATTTCGTCCAACATCATTATCATTGTCATTATCAACTTGTGCTCAGATGCTTGCTTATCATAATCAGAAAGAGCAACTAGTTATAATCGGTCTGCTTCTCGCCTACTAAAGAATATTGCAAAAAAATCTTTATAACCAACTTTTCGATTAGGACCGGTCAACATTGCATAAGTAAGATTTCAAGTTTATTAAACAATATTAAGGAATGCAAGTTATAAAGAAGAAAAAAACAAATTTAATGATAAATGAAATATTCTTTAAATTAAAACACATTGGTTATAATTCCAAGTAGCTTTTCTATAGTAATATGATATGAATGAAAACTACGAATAAATCATATGAATTGGCGTATGTGAGGACATAAATGGTCCCAGAATCTTGGAACAAGTATTATCTGGTATGCCAGAATTGGGACAAAAGAGAAGAGGCTAGTAAGCTTTGCTACAAAATTTCATTAAAGTTTGTAGTACTAACATCATAGACCAGTTAAAAAGGGAGGGTGAAACATATATACATTATTTTGAAATTCACCCTTTTTTACGTTCTTTTAGGTTCTTGATTTGCTTAACCATTCATGCATGCAGTGGCGAAGCTTGAGATTTCCGAACCGAGGGTTGAAAACGTACACACCCAAAAATTTCCATATAATGGGGGTCCAAAACGTATATACCCAAAAATTTCTATACGAAAACTACATATTCTCCACTACTGAGCGAAAAGTTCAGGGGGTCGGCCGCCCCCTTCCGCCCCCATTATCCTACGCCCTTGCATGCATGCATAGTTATCATCTGTTTAGCAAGTAATTATATATTATCAATTTGTAATACACGTAGGCACTACCATGTTGTATTTTGTGCTTTAGGTGAGTTTTGTGTTGGTTCATGTTGTACAATTTTAAATAGTGTTTGTACATGGTTTTGTTTGTCTGTTTTTAAATATATAATAAACAAGTATAAATTTAGCATGATATACAAATTAGACATATAATAAAAAAGTATAAATTTAGCATAAGTAAAATATGATGCTTAGAATTATTAAGACTATATTGACTTTTTTTAATATCTTTGTAACTTTTAAAATATGATACTTTTATAAAATCCGAATATATTGTTGCGATACATCTATTTTTATCAATGTTTCGATTAATAACCAAGTATCTACCCGCTGCAACGTGCGGGTCAGCTTCACAATGTTGTAACATGTGCTTTATCTTTATTTCATGCATTCATCACTTGTACAATATGATTTTTTCTCTATTAGACCCTCACTATTTAGAAACTGTTTTGTTTATATTAATAAGTTGCATGCATCCATTTATATACTATTAATTTATATACTATTAATTGGTAATATTGTTAGGCATTAAAACTTGTATTTTTAGCTTATAAAGTTGGACATTGCTTTATGATAAAACCAGGTACTATAGTATTTATTTATATACATACTATTAATTGGTAACATTGTTAGGCATTAAAACTTGTATTTTTAGCTTATAAAGTTGGACATTGCTTTATGATAAAACCAGGTACTATAGTATTTATTTATATACATACTATTAATTGGTAACATTGTTAGGCATTAAAACTTGTATTTTTAGCTTACAAAGTTAGACATTGCTTTATGATAAAACCATGTACTATAGTATTTATTTACTCATATACTATTAATTGGTAACATTGTTAGGTAGGGATGAGCACGGTACCCGTTCGGTACCGGTACTGAAAAATGAGAAAAGTGGGACCGACCGTAACATGGAGCTCATGTATAATGTTTAGGGGCTGTTTGGTAACTTTTGAATGGTTAAGTGATGAATCAGTAAGAGGTCTGAACAATTAAATGCTTAAGCAGTATGAGGTCTGAATTATTGAGAGATAGTATAATGCTTAATCGTTCAAAGACAAATGTCTGACCAGTTCAGACTAGAGATCTTAACCATTGAGACTCAGTATAATAATTAATCATTCAGATGCAAATGTCTAAACCATTCAGATGCAAATGTCTGAAACATTCAGACATTTACTCACGAAACATACAGTATGAATCATTAGTGTTGAACCAGTAAGAGGTCTGAACCATTCAGACCCTCATTAAGAGGTAAATAAACATCCCCTTAATTATTAACTAACCCATGCCGGCTGAATTTGTAAGCCCCGGCCGTAACGCGGCGGGGTCTTACATCTAGTTAGACTTTATTTCCAATTCGTTATGATAGTACTTGTTTCACATAATGGAATGGAATCTGGATAGAATTGGTTAGCAGATTTCAATCCTCATGGTGTCCGTTTCGACAAGAGAAGAAATTGAAATTGAATCTAATTCTCTCGAAATCCTTCGAGTAGTGATTTCAAGTGATTTATATTCAATTTCAATTCTTTCTTTTGTTGAAACGATCAATATGGGGATTGAAATCTATAATCCAATTCTATCCGAATTCCATTCCATTATGTAAAACAAAACACTACCTATGAGTTTTCAAGTTTGAATATTAATATCAGATATTATATCTAAGATATCTTTCAGACAAGATATGATATATCCTTTTGAAAGTTAAGTCTACAAATCTTATGATAAGTAAAAGGGGATATTCCATCAATTCCTTAGTAAGGTATTCACAGTCTGGTTTTCGCGGTTTTTAGGTCAAACCATGAACGGAATCGTTAGTAACGTTTTTATTTATTTATGTAAACCAAAATCAAACTGTATAACTCTTAAACCAAACCAAACCAAACCACACCACTAGTACAAACCGTAACAACAACAACAACAACCGTACCCAGTATAATCCCACCTATAGCCACGTTGGCTATAGGTAGGGTCTGGGGAGGGTGGGATGTAGGCAAGCCTTACCTCTATCCCAGGGGATAGAGAGGCCGCTTCCAGTGAGACCCCCAGCTCCTAAACCAAATCAAGATATAAGAGTCAAATAAAGATACAAAAAGTACAACAACAACAACAACCATACCCAGTGAATCCCACAAATAGCAAAGCTACTTATAGGGTCTGGGGAGGGTGGGATCTAGACAGACCTTGCCTCTATCCCTAGGAATAGATAGGCTACTTCTTGGGAGGCCCTCGACTCCAAAACGAATAACATACCAACATACCAAGTCAAAGAATATAGAAAAAAAGAGGTCACCAATACCAAGAAAGTGATCAGAGTGACACAATATAATGTAAATCATGTATAATAACATACAACATCAATTGGGCATAAACATAGTTAGGCAATCACCGGTAAAGTCACTTAAATGATAAGAAAAAACTACGTCCGTAAAATACCTCTAATGTAACACCCCCAAAATACCACCTGCGGAAACCCCGCGAGGCGTATTACACAGCAGAGTCTGAGCCACCAATCACATTGAACCAATGATAAATATTTAAATAAAACATGTCATTAATTGCCAAGATTAAATGTCAAACATAATATCAATTCGCAAGGAGTTATATAGCGGAAGCATATGATAAATCGTTTAGCAATTGTTTCATAATAAAACTCAAAACCAATGTATCAATTTTAAGTAATCCAATAGCTTCGATCCATGACCACTCCAGCACTCCCAGATAGCAAGTCCACGTTCCAAGGTTAACGACCTACAAGCATGCAAACAAGTGTGTCAGACTACGCTGGTGAGTTCAAAGTGTTGCTTACGTGTTGTGTTACCAGATATATGTTAATGCGATTCAATGTTGTGTTACGATGTTGCTCATGCTAGTTACCCTAGGGACTACGCCCTTACGTAACCGAGGAGTGTGCCTCTTAGCAACCCACTATGCTGTTCATGCTAGTTACCCTAGGGAAAACGCCCTTACGTAACCGAGGAGTGTGCCTCTTAACAGCCATAGTGAAACCCAGATAATTAGTTCACCCCGTCCCTACGGCCCGGTGTGAGGTTTCCCACCTAATAGCGCTATCAACTAATTACCCCCATTGCCCTCCAGGCAATAACCAAAACCGATTAAGTTGTTTACCCATAGTTTCCCTTCCAAGTGTTTACCAGTTGTCCCAAACCACCGGGACGCATGCTTGAGAAAATGCAATGAACTCACCTTGGTTTGCTCGGCAGATTATACCAAAGTTACTTGAATTAAAAGTGATCAAACACGTCCTAACAGGATTACCATACAAGTCAGGTTTGGTTTAAGTAAGGCACGTATGGTTACACAGAGTTAGCACGTTACAAATACATTTAGATCACGGCAACACTTCGTAGTTAAACGATGCATTCAACTTGTGCGGTCAACATAAGCCCAATAGTACTTAGTCCAATCATGTTGTACGATTTAACAAACCCAGCCCAAATAAACATAAGTGATCCAACAGCGTATTCGGCCCAAATAATAACATATGTGACTTGTGCGATCCGGGTAAGGTTGTGCGATTGTAATTGGGCTTGTCCGGCCCAAATCAGACTAACTACCCTTGTGCGATCAGCTTTATTACCCAGCCCAGGTCTACTCACCCGGCCCAACAGTTAACAACATTACACATGTGCGGTCCAGTAATCCCTTGTGCGAGTGAAAGCACCTTGTGCGACTGTGGGTGCTTGTGCGACAGGAGACATCTTGTGCGACTGACTAAGATGTCTCGTGCGATTCTCTTGTTCGTGTGATCTTGTGGCCGACTAGCTTATGCGTTTGGGGCTTCTTGTGCGGTCAAGACCCCTTGTGTGATTAGTTTATATATTCCGGATTTTATGCAAATCAATTTAATCAGTTTCCTTATTTTGTGATAATCAATCAACAAGTTTCCATCTATCCGATTAGCACACTATCGATTAAACAAGCATTTTCATTACGAACTTCATATGAACCCTAATCCAATGATGAACAAAAATCTCAACAATTCATATGAACATGTATCATAACATTTGACTTTTAACCATCATACTTAACCCATCGAGCAACCCTAGTAGTCGACTATCATTCAACAGTTTCTATATCATCATGTAACACTCCATGAACAAGCTATGCTAGTCGATCATTATCAATACTAACTCACTGATTTAACATTATGATTTACAACAACTTAACAAAAATCCAAACAACATATATCCAATCGGCTACTACAAGACATCCGAATTACATCAACATCATTACATGAACATCATGCAAAACACATAGATCATAACATCAACCACATACAATCAATAGACACAAGAACTAACCGATTAGAAGGAGAAAGGGGAATCGGTCAAGTCAAGAGCTTCGAGGGGGATGGTTGCCGTCGGGTTCGAGAGAGAGGATGAGGGAACTAGGGTTTGTGAACTTGTGTGTGTGTTAGGTAATTGTAACAAATGAGAGAATAACCCCAAGGATGGGTGTTGTTTGCGTATAAGGGAAGTGGGCCGAGCCCAACTCGGCTGCCCTATGGGTCCGATTACAAGGTGTGGCCCAAATGGCCTTCTGCGTTCCAGTAAGTGTTGTGCGATCGGTTCGTATTGTGCGGTTGAGCCAATATATACATACATTCATCACATTACACAAAACACAAAATCATAACGTTTAATAATCGTAATAGTTCACATAAGCATGTAATGTTACACAGAAGTAGGTTCGAATTACGAGTTGTCACAGTATCCCCAACTAAAAAGAAATTTCGTCCCGAAATTTGGTACGCACTCACTGAGAAGGCTAGATAAGTTAAAGCTAGGTAAGTTATATCGTTTGCTGGTTTTCCTGGGGTGTCACATCCTCCCCAACTTGAATGGGAATTTCGTCCCGAAATTCACTAGTTGCATCAACATTAAGTTCGTTAGGTTCTGCCTGATCTGTGGGGAACAAATGTGGATACTTAAGTTTCATCTGGTCCTCGCGTTCCCACGTGAACTCTGGACCACGTCTTGAGTTCCAACGAACTCTCACAATCGGTATGCGGCTGTGCTTACGAACTTTAACTTCCCGATCCATAATTTCAATTGGTTCTTCGACAAACTGCAATTTGTCGTCTATCTTCAGCTCTTGAAATGGTACTACTAGTGTTTCATCAACCAAACACTTCTTTAGCTGCGATACGTGAAACACATCGTGGACGTTACCCAACTCAGCAGGTAATTCCAACCTGTAGGCCACCTTTCCAATTCGTTCCAGAATCTTGAACGGTCCCACATAACGAGGGTTTAGTTTGCCGTGTTTCCCAAAACGCACCACACCCTTCCAGGGTGAAACCTTTAACATAACGCGGTCATTAACTTCAAATTCCAGCGGTTTACTACGCTTGTCCGCGTAGCTTTTCTGACGGTCGCGAGCTGCGGCCATACGGTTCCGGATCTGCACAATGCTTTCTGATGCCTCAAGAACAAACTCAGGGCCTGTGATCTGACTATCACCCACCTCATGCCAACAGAGAGGTGAACGACACTTCCGTCCGTACAGTGCTTCGAATGGAGCTGCCTTAATACTTGTATGGTAGCTGTTGTTGTAGGAGAACTCTATCAACGGCAAGTGTTTCTCCAACCCTTTCCCAAAATCGAGTACGCATGCCCGAAGCATGTCTTCAAGTGTTTGGATGGTGCGTTCGCTTTGACCATCCGTCTGCGGGTGGTAAGCGGTACTCATGTCGAGTTGGGAACCGAACGATTTATGCATTGACTGCCATAACTCTGAAGTGAAACGCGGATCTCGGTCTGAAATGATAGAAGTTGGCACCCCATGCCTAGAAACCACCTCCTTAAGATACACTGCTGCCAGCTGAGAGAATTTGTCTGTTTCCTTGATTGCTAGGAAATGTGCTGACTTCGTGAGGCGATCAACAATCACCCAAATAGTGTCATTTCCAGCCTGAGTTCTTGGTAGTCCTGTTACGAAATCCATGGCGATCTGTTCCCACTTCCATGTGGGTATCTCTGGCTGTTGCAGTAGACCTGAGGGCTTTTGATGTTCTGCTTTGACTTTAGAACAAGTCAAACATTTGCTGACGTAGGTTGCTATATGAGCCTTCATGCTGGGCCACCAGTAGGTAGTTTTCAGGTCGTGGTATATCTTATCTGATCCCGGATGTACAGAGTAGCGGGACTTATGTGCCTCTTCCATTACAAGTTCTCGTAAGTTGCCAAAGGATGGGACCCAAATGCGTCCGGTTACGTAGTAAGCACCGTCTCCCTTTCGTTCTAGTCGTTGTCTCGAGCCACGCAAAGCTTCAGCTCGAACGTTCTCTGGTTTCAACGCTTCTAACTGAGCGTCTCGTATCTGGGAAGGAAGGTTGGACTGGATCGTGAGTTGCAATGCTCGTACACGCCTAGGTGCATTATCCTTTCTGCTGAGGGCGTCAGCTACAACGTTCGCCTTGCCTGGATGATACTTGATGGCACATTCATAATCGTTCAATAATTCCACCCATCGTCGCTGTCGCATATTCAATTCTTTCTGGTCGAAGATGTGCTGGAGACTCCTATGGTCGGTGTAGATGGTGCATTTGGTACCGTACAGATAGTGCCTCCAAATCTTCAACGCAAATACCACCGCTCCTAACTCCAAGTCGTGTGTCGTGTAGTTCTTCTCGTGCACCTTCAGCTGACGAGAAGCATAAGCTATTACCTTCTCGCGTTGCATCAACACGCAACCGAGACCCTGAATTGACGCGTCACAATATACCACAAAATCTTCGGTGCCCTCTGGTAAAGACAAGATCGGTGCACTGCAAAGTTTCTGCTTCAGAACTTGGAAGGCCTCTTCCTGCTTCGTTCCCCAAGAGTACGTTGTGTTCTTCTGTGTCAGCGAGGTGAGAGGTTGCGCGATTTTCGAGAAATCTTTAATGAACCTTCGATAATACCCTGCGAGACCAAGAAATTGTTGCACCTCAGACGGAGTCTTTGGTGCCGCCCAATTCTGAACTGCATCCACCTTCGCAGGATCCACATGTATCCCTTTCTCGTTAACAACGTGCCCAAGGAAGTGCACTTCTCGAATCCAAAAGTCGCACTTAGAAAATTTCGCATACAACTGTTCCCTTCTCAAAAGTTCCAAGATGAGACGTAGGTGACGCTCGTGATCTTCCTTGTTCTTGGAATAGACTAAGATGTCGTCAATAAACACTATAACAAACTCGTCGAGATATGGCTTACATACGCGATTCATGAGGTCCATGAAGACCGCTGGTGCATTAGTCAATCCAAACGGCATGACTAAAAACTCATAGTGTCCGTAGCGCGTTCGAAAAGCAGTCTTGGGAACATCCTCTTCCCTAACCCTTACCTGGTGATACCCCGATCTTATGTCGATCTTGGAATAGAAACTTGACCCTTGCAGCTGGTCAAACAAGTCGTCGATGTGTGGTAACGGATAGCGGTTCTTAATGGTCACCTTGTTGAGTTCTCGATAGTCGATACACATACGGAATGACCCATCTTTCTTCTTTACGAACAGAACTGGGGCTCCCCAAGGCGAAGAACTGGGTCGAATAAAACCCCTATCCAACAACTCCTGTAATTGATTGGACAGTTCCTGTAACTCTCCAGGTGCTAGCCGGTAAGGAGCTCGAGCAATTGGAGCCGCTCCCGGTGCAAGATCAATCTGAAATTCTACTTGACGGTGAGGAGGTAACCCTGGTAGCTCCTCTGGAAATACATCAGCGAATTCTCGCACCACTGGTAGATCCTCAATCTTACTTTCTTCAGACTGAGCGTTGGTAACTAACGCTAACATTGCTGGATACCCCTTTTGTAGATACTGCTGTGCACGCATGGCCGTGATAATCCCAACCATCGTCCCACTACGATGCCCTTGAACTAACAGTGACTCCCCATCAGGGAGAGGAATACGCACAACTTTCTCCTTACACAAAATTTCTGCTTGGTGCTTGGACAACCAATCCATCCCTACTACTATGTCAAAACTACCGAGTGTAACGGGAAGGAGGTCAATGTCAAACACCTGACCCACGAGATCTAGTTTGCATCCAAAAAGGACATTTGAGGCTTCTATCGTCTTACCATCTGCTAGTTCTACTACTTGTTTAACTTCTAAAGGTGTTGGGGTTATCCCTAATCGTTGACTAAACTCTAGGGACACATAACTCCAATCGGCACCCGAATCAAATAATACAGAAGCAATACGATTGTTAACAGGAAACGTACCAGTTACAACGTTGCCGTCATTCCTGGCATCCCCTGCTCCAAGCTGGAACACTCTACCGCGAGCACCATTTCCCCCGTTATTGTTGTTGTTGTTGTTGTTGTTGTTCCCAGCATTGTTATTATTCGGGCGGTTGTTGTCGTTGGCGTTCTGGTTTAACTGAGGGCAATCCCGCTTAAAGTGGCCCTCGTCACCACACTGGTAGCACCCCTTCCTGAAACCTTGGTTCTGCTGGGGTGGTTGCCCCTGTTGTCTCTGGTTTTGCTGGTTCTGTTGCTGCTGGTGTTTGGGTTGGGAGGTCCTACAATCCCTGGCCTCATGGCCCGGCTTACCACACTTGTTACACGTCCGACCACACGGCCCGAAATGATGATAGCCACACCTGTTACACCGTGGCTTTCTCCCTGCATACGAACCCTGGCTATGGCCACTTCCTTGGCCTTGATTGACAGAAGACGACTGGCTGATGTTGCGGTTGCTGTTGTCTGGCCTTTTCTGAGTCTGGCCAGCACTGGATGCTTTGTCATAATCACTCCACTTCCGCTTGTTATCATTAGCGGACGCAGTGGCAGTGGGTGTAGCAGCAGTAGTGGCCGAAATACGCGGAGGTAACGAATTGCTTTCTACCTCTTGGTCCACAATCTTATGAGTCAGACGAACGATCTGTGTCAAATCATTGAGATGGGCTGCGGTAACCAAGCTCTTCACACGCGGAGGCAACCCTTTGATGAATAATTCCATCCTCCGAGACATAGGCCGGGACAAGTTCGGGCACATGTCGGCCAGCTCATACGATCGCTTCACATACGCTTCGACTTCAGATCCAACCATCTTCAAGTCATAGTACTCGTTTTCCAACTTCTGGACTTCATCCCGAGGACAGTACTCCTCCCTGATCAGTTCTTTAAAGTCTTCCCAGGTTGTGGCATTCGCTGCTTCGATGCCCAACAACTGTACCTGGGCGTTCCACCACGTTAGGGCACCATCCGCCAAGGTACCCGCAGCATATTTCACCTTGTCCCCAGCGGGACAGTTACAGATAGCAAACACAGACTCTGCTTTCTCGAACCATCTTAGGAGTCCCACAGCCCCTTCAGTCCCGGTGAAGGTCTGTGGCTTACAGTCCATAAACATTTTGAACGTACACGCAGGCTGGTTAGGTTGAGGTTGCGCTTGCTGACCTAAATGACGGAAGGAAACACATTATAGGAATGGAAAGACGTGTACGTGGTATAAGAGTAAAGAGTACTTGGTACATTCCGTACCAGCTTGATAGGCTGCTAGAGCCTCAGCCACACGGGTATTGATTAGGTCAGTCAACTCAGCCTGAGTCATGTTGATGTTGCCACGTCCGTGTCCTCGTCCACTCATGATTCTATATTTAGAGATGAACCAACTCAGGAAATCAAAACGAGATGGATATCAAGTATCAGGTTGATATTTACGTACTACCAAGTTCACACATAATAAGGCAGAACCCTTCTCACGCTCGATAAGCCTCACTGGGACTTGCATGCACCCCACGTTATTATTAAGTGTGCACCCATAATAATAAGACAATTTGCATGCTTATCTCAGTGCCTCTTAGCTTGCGCTCAAAGTTTCCCCCGTTCAAACAACACAACAGTGGTATCACAGGTCTATGGTTCACATGAGTCGAAGAGTAGTGTCACACTATCAAGTCACTATGGTGTTAAATGTTTCAGTTCATGTACGTTGTGAGTGGGTGACTGCTAAGCAAGTATGTATAAAGTGAGAGAGAAACGAACCTTGCAATCTGGAGTTGAGTGTCATGATCGATCTTCGAAGTTGTTTGGTTATAGTCTGGTTTTATAAAACGTTTTAAAACCTAGTTCACTATAACCAGTGGCTCTGATACCAAACTGTAACACCCCCAAAATACCACCTGCGGAAACCCCGCGAGGCGTATTACACAGCAGAGTCTGAGCCACCAATCACATTGAACCAATGATAAATATTTAAATAAAACATGTCATTAATTGCCAAGATTAAATATCAAACATAATATCAATTCGCAAGGAGTTATATAGCGGAAGCATATGATAAATCGTTTAGCAATTGTTTCATAATAAAACTCAAAACCAATGTATCAATTTTAAGTAATCCAATAGCTTCGATCCATGACCACTCCAGCACTCCCAGATAGCAAGTCCACGTTCCAAGGTTAACGACCTACAAGCATGCAAACAAGTGTGTCAGACTACGCTGGTGAGTTCAAAGTGTTGCTTACGTGTTGTGTTACCAGATATATGTTAATGCGATTCAATGTTGTGTTACGATGTTGCTCATGCTAGTTACCCTAGGGACTACGCCCTTACGTAACCGAGGAGTGTGCCTCTTAGCAACCCACTATGCTGTTCATGCTAGTTACCCTAGGGAAAACGCCCTTACGTAACCGAGGAGTGTGCCTCTTAACAGCCATAGTGAAACCCAGATAATTAGTTCACCCCGTCCCTACGGCCCGGTGTGAGGTTTCCCACCTAATAGCGCTATCAACTAATTACCCCCATTGCCCTCCAGGCAATAACCAAAACCGATTAAGTTGTTTACCCATAGTTTCCCTTCCAAGTGTTTACCAGTTGTCCCAAACCACCGGGACGCATGCTTGAGAAAATGCAATGAACTCACCTTGGTTTGCTCGGCAGATTATACCAAAGTTACTTGAATTAAAAGTGATCAAACACGTCCTAACAGGATTACCATACAAGTCAGGTTTGGTTTAAGTAAGGCACGTATGGTTACACAGAGTTAGCACGTTACAAATACATTTAGATCATGGCAACACTTCATAGTTAAACGATGCATTCAACTTGTGCGGTCAACATAAGCCCAATAGTACTTAGTCCAATCATGTTGTACGATTTAACAAACCCAGCCCAAATAAACATAAGTGATCCAACAGCGTATTCGGCCCAAATAATAACATATGTGACTTGTGCGATCCGGGTAAGGTTGTGCGATTGTAATTGGGCTTGTCCGGCCCAAATCAGACTAACTACCCTTGTGCGATCAGCTTTATTACCCAGCCCAGGTCTACTCACCCGGCCCAACAGTTAACAACATTACACATGTGCGGTCCAGTAATCCCTTGTGCGAGTGAAAGCACCTTGTGCGACTGTGGGTGCTTGTGCGACAGGAGACATCTTGTGCGACTGACCAAGATGTCTCGTGCGATTCTCTTGTTCGTGTGATCTTGTGCGGCCGACTAGCTTATGCGTTTGGGGCTTCTTGTGCGGTCAAGACCCCTTGTGCGATTAGTTTATATATTCCGGATTTTATGCAAATCAATTTAATCAGTTTCCTTATTTTGTGATAATCAATCAACAAGTTTCCATCTATCCGATTAGCACACTATCGATTAAACAAGCATTTTCATTACGAACTTCATATGAACCCTAATCCAATGATGAACAAAAATCTCAACAATTCATATGAACATGTATCATAACATTTGACTTTTAACCATCATACTTAACCCATCGAGCAACCCTAGTAGTCGACTATCATTCAACAGTTTCTATATCATCATGTAACACTCCATGAACAAGCTATGCTAGTCGATCATTATCAATACTAACTCAGTGATTTAACATTATGATTTACAACAACTTAACGAAAATCCAAACAACATATATCCAATCGGCTACTACAAGACATCCGAATTACATCAACATCATTACATGAACATCATGCAAAACACATAGATCATAACATCAACCACATACAATCAATAGACACAAGAACTAACCGATTAGAAGGAGAAAGGGGAATCGGCCAAGTCAAGAGCTTCGAGGGGGATGGTTGCCGTCGGGTTCGAGAGAGAGGATGAGGGAACTAGGGTTTGTGAACTTGTGTGTGTGTTAGGTAATTGTAACAAATGAGAGAATAACCCCAAGGATGGGTGTTGTTTGCGTATAAGGGAAGTGGGCCGATGTCACACCCCGATTTCCACGTGTCTCACCGGTGGGCCCGGTGGGGGATTACCGTGACGATGTTGGCAACAATATAGTCAAACCACACAATTATATAATGCACAGCGGAAGCATAAGATAAATATATAAACTTCAACCTCTGATTGTAATATCAAAATGTATTACAGGGGTTGGATATATCCACAGTGGATCGTAAATAGATATAAAGTATTGTTCCATCAGATACTGCAATCAAGCTTGCGAGACTTATCCCGACGCTAGGGAGCTAATACCAGCCAATTACGTTTAGGTACTTGCACTTAATCTTTTTGGGGAAAATACGTCAGTTTACACTGGTAAATACATTCAACTGACACATTTGAAAATGTTTATTAAAATTGATTTGAATGCACAAGGCACAAACTCTTTTATAACTTGGGAAAATTCATAATGATCTTGTGAACGTTTTACATGTTCTTTTATGCGTTCAGTAGCCCGGGTCGTGCCGGGTTAAAGATTTATAGACACACCACGTTTGCGTAAAACCGTAGTATAAAAACCAACGGCTACGTCTTTTAAATTTTTAATGTCGACACTATATACCGGGTGTACGCCTACACCGGGATGTCGATGGTCGTGGCCATTTCGTAAAATGATGCCAAGGATATCCGGGACAACGGTCATTAAACCCCCCAAAGGCTTATAAGCAACAAAACTGTTTAAATGAGCCAATCATATTTAATCAATTAACCACCTAAGCGATGGAATTATATAATGCTCAATCAAGCGGTATTAATATACCGTAACCCAAGCCCATATAGGGGAAATAAGTTAAAGTATTTACCTTTGCAAGTATAAATCCTTAATTTAGATCAAGTCACCGATAGCTTTTACTGGGGCTCCTAATCTGGAACGAAGGTTTTAATTAACCTCTTAGAATCCTAACGGTCCTTATATTAGCCGTAGCTTAAACCGGTTGATTCCGATACATAGATATGGTTAATTCGCACGAAAAAGCGAAAACCGAGAATGGAGTATGATTTGGACCCAACAAGTTCAGTGACTTGTTTTATATGGGTTTATAGTTCATACTCTGGATTTTGGGGTTCAAATAATATAATTTGACCCATATCGGCTATTGCACGAAAACTAGTTCCATGAGCCGTACCGTGTGCGCAAATAGGCGAAACGGTTAACCATAAGTGTCCTACGCTTATTTCCTAAGTCAATATGCCTTAAAAGTATTTTGGTATCAGTAGGATACCTTCCGTAATTGTCACGGCCCCTCGACCCACCCTGGACGGAGTCGGGGGACCGCGAGGCAGTTCCCGTGGTATTTAATTTATGCGGCAGCGGAAGTCTTTTTATAACAGGATCTTTTATCCGTAAAATATGCTCGTTTAATATATTATACAAAGTTTAAGGGATAAATCCCCTAATGTACAGTAGTTGATTTCACACAGAAATCTTTTATTTTTAAAACATGTTTTATTCATTTATTTACACTGAGCCACTTCTCTGAGCTTGATAGTGCTTTACTGCACTTTTCCTGGATCACACAGATCACCTGAAACATGTTTGAAAAAGGTTTTGTCAGCGGGGAAATACTGAGTGAATCATTCTGTTTTCTAAAACGACCCGTTAGTTATAATTTACAGTATTAAGAGCGATTACAATGTTTCTATCAACCAATTATCAAGAATGGGTATTTGTCACTCGATTCATTTCTGTGACTGTGGTCATACCACTATTGGGTCTCGTTGCCCAACTAGTGACGGTGTACTCACACAGAGTAATAATAACTCACATAGAGTAATATTCACTCACATAGAGTGATAATAACAGTAATGTGCACAATTACCCCACATACCAGCTGTAATTTGGTGACTACAAAGACTTAATCCCTGTAATTATAACCTTGAAAATAATTTGAAGTATTGTAATACTTACTCACAAACTGTGAGAAAACAGTTTAAAAAGAAGAATGACTCACTTTGCAGATTAACGAGCAATAGATATAAGCCTACTGATTAGCCTTGATTATACCTAGTTTAACACAATGCACACACAGACAGGTTAGTAACTAATACAGCAGTTACGTCAATTCACGAGATTAAACCCTCACAACGATTAATCAGTGCAATACTCGATAATTCAGTCGGATTCACAACGAATAACAGAGCATAGTCCGAATTCGAACAGCACTCACATATTCAAGTCGAAATCACGACGAATAATCAAAGTACAAGCTCAATTGAGCAACACCCGGACTATCGTTGGATAGTTATAATCGATCGGACGTTGAATCGTAATAGCGATCGAGTTATTACCCTGATTGTGGCAGCACCTCGTGATTAGTGTGTGTTTAATTGTGATATAACGGTATTATCTCGACGTACAAACAGAAATTTTACGTCGTTTTAGTGTCAGGTTTCAAGTCCCAAGGCCTGGTATTTATAGGTGAAATTGGACTCCCCCGCGTGTCGCGGAAGAAGCCGTGATCCCTGTCGCGACTCGCCTGGGATAATTATCTAGCCTAGAGTAGCCTTGTTGTGGGTATAGGCCTGATGAGTCAGTTTCGACCGAAACTTAACTTCCACGCAAAATTCGTTTAGATATTATCAAATAGGGTTTTACCCCCTTGAGTTTTAGGGGCCCTGATCCTGATTCTGATTGTAATGAAAATTTTAGGGTTAGTGCAAAATTACTTGGGTTTCTTAATTAGGGTTTCCTTATTACCTAATTACTGTCCTAATTATGGATTTTCGTGACAGTTTTTACATCCTCCCCACCTTAAGAAAAATCTCGTCCTCGAGATTTACTGGAATAGATGAGGGTACTTTCGCTTTATTTCCGATTCCAGTTCCCAAGTGTATTCTGGTCCTCTCCTTGAATTCCATTTGACTTTTACTAGTACTAGTCGTTTGTGCTTGAGAAACTTGACTTTTCTGTCCTCGATCTGTAGTGGTTTCTCTATAAACTTCAACTTTTCGTTCACCTCTACATCTTGAAGAGGTACTACCAGGGATTCATTTGCTAAACATTTCTTGAGATTGGATACATGAAACACATCATGTACTCCAGCCAATTCTTCTGGTAGTTGCAAACGATAAGCAACTGGTCCGATTCGTTGAATCACTGGGAATGGTCCAACATATCTCGGACTTAGCTTTCCTTTCTTTCTGAATCGTACTACTCCTTTCCAAGGAGAAACTTTTAAAAGTACCTTATCTCCTAATTGGAATTCGAGTGGCTTGCGACGATTGTCTGCATAGCTCTTCTGACGATCTCTGACTGTTTTTAATCTTTCCTTGATCTGAGTTATCTTGTCAGTAGTTTCTTGTACTATTTCAGGACCTGATAATTGTCTTTCTCCGATTTCTGCCCAACATACTGGGGTTCTGCACTTACGTCCATACAATGCTTCGAATGGTGCAGCTTCGATGCTTGAATGATAACTATTGTTATAAGAGAATTCAATTAATGGCAAATGGCTATCCCAATTACCACCAAAGTCAATTACACATGCTCGGAGCATGTCTTCTAGCGTTTGTATTGTCCTTTCACTCTGTCCGTCTGTTTGTGGATGATAAGCAGTACTTAGATTTAGTCGAGTTCCCATTGCTTTCTGAAAACTTTTCCAGAAATGAGATGTAAAACGACTATCTCTATCCGATACAATGGAGAGTGGGACTCCATGTAGGGATACTACTTCGTCTACGTAGAGTTGTGCTAATCTTTCCATACTAAAGGTTTCTTTCATTGGTAAGAAATGAGCTGACTTGGTTAATCGGTCTTTGATTACCCAAATCGCATCATTACCTCTTTTGGTTTTGGGTAACTTTGTAACAAAATCCATTGTTATGAGTTCCCATTTCCATACAGGCATTTCTAATTGTTGTAGTAATCCTGAAGGTTTCTGGTGTTCAGCTTTAACTTGTGAACAAGTTAAGCATTTGGATACGTATTCAGCTATATCCTTTTTCATTCCTATCCACCAGAAATTATTTCTTAAATCTTGGTACATCTTATTGTTTCCTGGGTGTATGGCATACCTAGATTTATGAGCTTCTTCTAAAATCTTATTTCTTAATTCTCCTTGCTTAGGTACCCAAATTTGTTTCTTATGGAATTTCCAAATTCCATTATTTCCTTGTTCTAGTTCTTTTAGGTAACCTTTCATTCCTTCAGCATCATCTTGGATTGCTGTTTTCTGAACTTCTTTGATTTGTGCCATTAAATCTACTTGTAGATTTAACCTCAGAGCACGGACTTGTTTCTGTTTTTCATGATACTTACGACTTAAGGCATCTGCAACTACATTTGCCTTTCCTTCGTGATATTGGATATCACAGTCGTAATCGCTTAGCATCTCCATCCATCTTCTTTGCCTCATGTTTAACTCTTTTTGCCCAAATATATATCTTAGACTTTTATGATCTGTATAAATAGTAAAC
This sequence comes from Helianthus annuus, assembly GCF_002127325.2. Classification (NCBI taxonomy): domain Eukaryota; kingdom Viridiplantae; phylum Streptophyta; class Magnoliopsida; order Asterales; family Asteraceae; genus Helianthus; species Helianthus annuus. Next base: position 169,791,967 of record NC_035446.2, read on the forward strand.
TTACTTCCATACAGATAATGTCTCCATATCTTAAGGGCAAAAATTATGGCTCCTAATTCTAGATCATGAGTCGTATAATTTTCTTCGTGCTTTTTCAGTTGTCTAGAAGCATACGCAATTACCTTCTTGTGTTGCATTAACACACATCCGTATCCTAATTTTGAAGCATCACAATATACTTCAAAGTCTTCTGTTCCTTCGGGTAAAGCTAAGATTGGTGCATTTGTCAATCTATGCTTTAAAATCTTAAAAGCTTCTTCTTGTCCAGGTCCCCATTCAAACTTAGCGGCTTTACAGGTTAACTTAGTTAATGGTACGACTATTTTAGAAAAATCTTTGATAAATCGTCTATAGTATCCAGCTAAGCCTAGAAAACTTCTTATCTCCATAGCTGTTTGTGGAACTTTCCACTTCGTAATTGCGTCTATCTTAGTAGGATCTACATGGATACCTTCGTGATTTACCACATGACCTAAGAATTGTACTTCTTGCAGCCAAAATTCACATTTCGAGAATTTGGCATAAAGCCTTTCGTTTCTTAACAAAGTTAAGAGAACATGTAAATGCTCACAATGTTCTTTTTGGCTTTTGGAGTAAATAAGTATATCGTCAATGAAAACGATCACAAATTTATCCAAGTATGGTTTACAGATTCGATTCATCATGTCCATGAATGCTGCTGGGGCATTCGTTAATCCGAAGGGCATGACTGTAAACTCATAATGACCATACCTAGTTCTGAAAGCAGTTTTAGGTATGTCTTCTTCTTGTACCTTCAACTGATGATATCCAGATCTTAGGTCTATCTTTGAGAAATACCTAGCTCCTTGCAATTGGTCAAAAAGATCGTCAATCCTAGGTAGTGGGTATCGATTCTTAATCGTAACCTTATTCAATTCTCTATAATCGATACACATTCTCATCGATCCATCTTTCTTTTTCACAAACAGTACCGGTGCACCCCAAGGGGATGAACTTGGTTGTATGAATCCTTTGCCTAGTAATTCATCTAATTGCTTTTTCAATTCTAGCATTTCGGTAGGTGCTAATCTATATGGTGCTTTAGCTATTGGTGCAGTACCTGGAATTAAATGTATTCTAAACTCTACTTCTCTATCAGGTGGTAGTCCAGGTAATTCTTCTGGAAAAACGTCTGGGTATTCTGAGACTACGGGGATGTCCTGAAGTTCTTTATCTTTAGTGTTAATGATTATTGAAATCATATACACCATTTCCTGCTTTCTCGAATAACTAGCCAATTTCATTACTGAGATGAATTTTAATGGTTTTCGAGGTCTATCTCCAGTAATTAAAATTACTTCTCCTGTAGGTGTTTGAATTTCTACAGCATTTTTGTCACATAGGATTCGTGCATGGTTGGCTATTAACCAATCCATTCCTAATACTACATCAAATCCTGCTAAATTCATTGGTAACAAATTTGCAGAAAACTTATGGCCTAATAGTTCTATTTTTCCTTCTTGCCAGATTTTATTTATTTTCACAGAATTTCCTTCTGCGGTTTCTACTGTGAAGTTTTGCCTAAGAGTGGTTAATGGTAACTTAAGATCTTGGCAAAATAAAGTATTTATAAAACTTTGGTTCGCACCAGAGTCAAATAATACTTTTGCAAAGACGTTGTGAACTAAGAACGTACCAGCTATCACATCTGGAATGAGTTCGGCCTCTTGAGTGGTCAGCTGGAATGCACGAGCATTTCTCTTGGTTGTTCCTTCAGCTGGTTTGGCTTGGTTAACTATAGGTTTAGCTAACTTAGGACATTCAAATTGAAAGTGTCCCCTCTCTCTGCAATTATAACAAACTTTTGTTTTCTTCCAGCAGTCTTCTTCTCGATGTCCTTTTATTTTGCAAAAATTGCAAACCATGTTGCATTGTCCATAATGCTTCTTTTTGCAAATTTTGCAGAAAGGAGATGATAAGGATTGTCCAGTTCCTTTCTTCTTGGCATTACCCACACGAAATCCTTGGGTAATCTTGTGAGCTAATTCCTTCTTGCGATCTTCCTCTCTTGTGCGTACCAATTCATCTGTTAGGGTATTAGCTAATTCTACAGCATCGTCAATAGTACGAGGTCTCGCAGCTTTAACGATGTTTCGGATTTCACTAATTAACCCCCAGATGTAACGAGAGATAAGTACCGGTTCTGGCGAAGCCAGTGATGGTACTACCCTTGCGTATTCAAAGAATGTCGAAGTATATCCCCGACAATCTACTCCTAGCATACGATGACTTAGGAACTTGTTTGCCATTTGTTCCTTCTCGTATTCGGGACAGAATTTTCTTTCTACAAGACTCTTAAATTCTTCCCAACTCATTGCATAGGCTATCCTTCTTCCTTTTGCCTGGAGGACCGTGTTCCACCATTCGAGTGCTCCTTCTTTGAACAGATTTGATGCATACATCACTTGATCCTCTGTGGCACATTTGCTTATTGCAATTACTGCTTCGGTTTTCTCTAACCAACGCAGTGTTGCAGTTGCCCCTTCGTTACCTGCAAATTCAGCGGGTTTGCAAGCAAGAAATTCCTTGTAAGTGCAACCAGGCGTTGCAGCTTTCATTCTTTTAGGGAGTGGGGCCTGCTGCGGATCATGATCGTCATGATTACCGCCTCCATTTATGCTGTTACTGCCGTTATCTTCTGGAATACGTTTACTAGGAATTAATTGTGGTTCGGTAGGTTTTCGAACAGCAGCTACAATTTCTGGAATAGCATGAGCTATCCCTTGGGCGATAAAATGCTCGATATCTTGTTGAGTTATATATTGATCTTCCTGTTCTTGCTCAGATTGATTTACTTCATTAATTGGTTCATTGTTAGCGTTTTCCATCTGCTAATTGGTAAAATTATTAGTGTCTAACTTATCAATGACAAAATTCACATAGATACACATAGATTATTACAACATACGAATATAACCAAAATTGTCGATTTCTCGATTTTTACTTTGTTAGTATATTATATATGCATCCATACACACCGTATTTTACAGAGTTTTATTGCCCATTTTACAGAATTTTAAGTTACTATCATACAATACGGCTTTCTGTGGTTTAACTGACGGTTCTAGTAACGATGCTCCCTCTCATCGTACTTCCAAGTTAGATGCTCCCCCATTTCCCTGATCCTATTACCTGTACCTATCAGTTCTTCACCGAACTGACGGAGTTCAGCTAGGTTTTCATTACTCATGGGAGGATTTGGGAGTGGTTCTGGGTCAAATTGGGGAAGGAAACTATAAGGACTGTTAACTATATTTTGGAATTGCCAGTCATTGGTCCACCATTCCTCCATTTGGCCTAATGGTCTGGTATGAACTAGTGGGTCTGGAATAGCTGGTCCTAGGTTTAGTGGGAATTGAACTGTAGCCGGGTAAGAAAAGAGATTATCGCTGATAGGCTCTAAAACATCACAGTTTTCTAATAGGCGATCTATTTCGTCCTGGAACGTGATTTCCTCAGACTGTTTAGAGCTTTCGCCAATCTCTATTCCCTTTTGCTTCAGATCTATTCCTATTTCTTTTTCGGGTGGTTTTGGATTTTCTTCAGTTTCTATTTCCTTTCCCTTGCTCATACTCACAGGATTTTCTATTTTAGGGAGTTTTCTAGTGGCAGGTTTCCTACGGCGTACTTTCCTCCACCCCACATATCTTCTCTTCTTTTTAGGTTTGGCTTTTTCCAGCGGTGGAGCTTGGAATTCCACAGGTTCTTCTATGTCAGCAATGTAACCAGTAAAGTCGTGAGAGACTTCGATAGGCACTGGATATAAGTTGAGATTCTGGAATGTTTCCGACATCTCATTCATGCTGCATAGCATATATGCAAAATGCAATGTTAAAACTTTGGAACAAAGTTTAACAAACAAACACTGAAGTTTTATTGCATATTACTTTTTGTACAGAAATAACGGAAATAAACACACTTAGGACTTTATTTATTTACGGGATTTGTGATTTCTCTTACTAGACCCAATTTATCGGATATTTAAAGATTAGCATTTTCTGCTACAGTAGCTAGCATATAGAGATTTGCCCATTTCCCGTCTATTTTATCTTCCCAAGGTGTATTATTACCCAACTCTTGAACTTCTGGGTTAAACCTAACTTTCTTGGTTCGGGGTTTCTTTGTCTCCTGACTCTTTTTAAGTATCGAATCCCTTTTCTCTGGGGAAAGTGGATTCTCATAGTTTGCCTTGCGGACAAAGATTCCTTCTTCTAGGTTTACTGGGTTTCTAGAAGAAGACGCAATATCTATTTTGTGGTAGATAGAAGACAACTTTTGTTTACCCATGCTGTAACTAAAAATAGCCAGTTAATAAAACAAATAATCACAGAATAACAATTAGTAAAATTAAGCACTGTAGTCAAAATTTGCTTAATTTAGGCTTAATCAGCGGCTCGATCAGTGGCTCAATTTAATTATTAGCTCTGATACCACCTTCGCTGTCACGGCCCCTCGACCCACCCTGGACGGAGTCGGGGGACCGCGAGGCAGTTCCCGTGGTATTTAATTTATGCGGCAGCGGAAGTCTTTTTATAACAGGATCTTTTATCCGTAAAATATGCTCGTTTAATATATTATACAAAGTTTAAGGGATAAATCCCCTAATGTACAGTAGTTGATTTCACACAGAAATCTTTTATTTTTAAAACATGTTTTATTCATTTATTTACACTGAGCCACTTCTCTGAGCTTGATAGTGCTTTACTGCACTTTTCCTGGATCACACAGATCACCTGAAACATGTTTGAAAAAGGTTTTGTCAGCGGGGAAATACTGAGTGAATCATTCTGTTTTCTAAAACGACCCGTTAGTTATAATTTACAGTATTAAGAGCGATTACAATGTTTCTATCAACCAATTATCAAGAATGGGTATTTGTCACTCGATTCATTTCTGTGACTGTGGTCATACCACTATTGGGTCTCGTTGCCCAACTAGTGACGGTGTACTCACACAGAGTAATAATAACTCACATAGAGTAATATTCACTCACATAGAGTGATAATAACAGTAATGTGCACAATTACCCCACATACCAGCTGTAATTTGGTGACTACAAAGACTTAATCCCTGTAATTATAACCTTGAAAATAATTTGAAGTATTGTAATACTTACTCACAAACTGTGAGAAAACAGTTTAAAAAGAAGAATGACTCACTTTGCAGATTAACGAGCAATAGATATAAGCCTACTGATTAGCCTTGATTATACCTAGTTTAACACAATGCACACACAGACAGGTTAGTAACTAATACAGCAGTTACGTCAATTCACGAGATTAAACCCTCACAACGATTAATCAGTGCAATACTCGATAATTCAGTCGGATTCACAACGAATAACAGAGCATAGTCCGAATTCGAACAGCACTCACATATTCAAGTCGAAATCACGACGAATAATCAAAGTACAAGCTCAATTGAGCAACACCCGGACTATCGTTGGATAGTTATAATCGATCGGACGTTGAATCGTAATAGCGATCGAGTTATTACCCTGATTGTGGCAGCACCTCGTGATTAGTGTGTGTTTAATTGTGATATAACGGTATTATCTCGACGTACAAACAGAAATTTTACGTCGTTTTAGTGTCAGGTTTCAAGTCCCAAGGCCTGGTATTTATAGGTGAAATTGGACTCCCCCGCGTGTCGCGGAAGAAGCCGTGATCCCTGTCGCGACTCGCCTGGGATAATTATCTAGCCTAGAGTAGCCTTGTTGTGGGTATAGGCCTGATGAGTCAGTTTCGACCGAAACTTAACTTCCACGCAAAATTCGTTTAGATATTATCAAATAGGGTTTTACCCCCTTGAGTTTTAGGGGCCCTGATCCTGATTCTGATTGTAATGAAAATTTTAGGGTTAGTGCAAAATTACTTGGGTTTCTTAATTAGGGTTTCCTTATTACCTAATTACTGTCCTAATTATGGATTTTCGTGACAGTTGTTACAGTAATGCCCGTAACGAGTTTAAGTTTATATTATGCCCCGTAGGGGCTTTTCGGTCATTTTAAAGACTTTAAAAGGGCTTTTCGAGTTCTACAGGAAATCTGAGTTTCCCGAACAGCTTATAAAGCTTAAAATACTTTATTTATTATTTAAAATCAGTGGCAATTGGAATCGGGTCAAAAGACCTTGTAGAACTCCCGTTTTGGCCAAAAAGGGTATATTCGGTATTTACCGAACCGTAGCCATAACCGCAGGTTATGAGCAAGGTAAAAATTATTAAAAATCTTTAAAATTCCCAAAATATTATTTTACCACAGTGGGTAAAAGTTTTGGTGACGAAAACTTGGGTTAGATGGGCGTTATGCTAATTGCGCCGTTAATTACAAAACTTTCTTAAAAGTGCGCCTTTTAGCATAACTCTCATTCTAGGCCTCGGATTGACGTGAAACTTTAAGGACATGCTTATAATTTAACAAGCAAGGTTTTGGTCCGTTCACGTGTCCGAAATACTCGTTTTAATTTTAAAAGGCCGTTACGGTCAACTTTTAGGCGAATGACGGAAATACGTAAAAGACTCGGATAACTCATGAACCGACCACAGAGGCGTATACCAACATGTGACCTGGTCCTAAGAGAGTCCTAAGGTATATTTATACCTCACTAAAACGGGTCAGAACTGAAGTCAAAGCAAAAGTCAAACTTATGCGACTTTCGGCTCCGAACCGGTTCAATATAGTAAATGATCGATTCAAACGAGCGCAAACAGGTTTATATACTTATTATCATGTTTTATGATTGTCAAAACAGGTTCCATAACATATACATTACAGATTATGCATAAATCGCTAAAATAGCTTTCTGTTGACTTTTTAACCGCACGTTTGACTCGACATTTGACATAGTTAGAGTGGTGATCAGGGGGAACCATTTTAGAGGTTTATTACCCACATAAATACCAACTCATAACCACTTTTGATTCGTCATAAGACTGAACCATCACTGATTTATTGTAAAGTCAAACCGTAGTTACGACGGTTTGGTTCTTAGCCATTTACTAAGGAAATGTGACACCACAAAGGGTTAGATCACTTACAGAAGTTGTGTTCTTGCTTATGGAGCAGAGAAGAGGACTTGAGGGCTCTTGAAATGATCAGAGGTGTGTGTTTTGATGTTGTGAATGTTATGTTGCATACTAGTGCTATTTATAGCAAATGTCATGGCTCAAGATCATTACACACAACTCTACAAGTGCCCTTGGATGAATGGCAGGTGTATTAGAGGGTTATGGGTCGAGTAGGGGGCACCCATGCCTCATTGATTGAGGTTTGGTCGTTCATAAGCTCCAAAAGCCATGTAGTTACAATAATTCTGCATCTGGGCACTTTACGCGACCCGCATGGGAGTTCCCATGCACTTTAACGCGGGTCGCCTAAAGTTCAAATTTCAGGCGTGTTATTTAGGAGGCTCGCGGCCCGCTTACACTTAAGCCTAACCTTCACGCGGGTCGCGGGAAGTCTGTTTTTCAGATTTTTAAAATCTTTTGTCATGATTATCAGAATCCGGTAATTAATAACGAAATCTTTCGTAATGATTTACCTGACCTTTCGGTTTTGAAGGGGTAACTTTGCGGTTTGGCCCTCGGTTATTTACCGATAGGGGCCTCGTGTTATTTACCCGCATTATTAAGTCCCCGGTTTATTTATTAATTATATTGGAAAGCCTTAACTTTCACTGTTGACGCTTTTAATCCTTCTTCTACGAATTCGAACGTACTTTCTCGTTTCATATCGAAACTTCGCGAAATTCATATATATTATTTTAGTGAGGGTATAATACCGTTACAAAGTCTTTGGAACGTTAAAGGGTCACTCAGAGGTATTATTAAACATGTTGACACAGTTAACCCCTGTAGTTTGTAATCTCTCACTTTCTTCCGCGTTTTGTTTTTGTACGATCTATAATTTATTCGTTTGAAGGTTTAAGCATTATTTAGGGATACTATACAGTATATTTACCCTTGTTGACATTTATAACCCTCGAATTTATATACTTTCAAGGTTTGTCAAAATTAGTCCTTTATTTATTATAGATGCCACGTGTGAACAAATGACACGTGTTAACACATCATTGGACACAAAAATTCGAGGTGTTACATCCTCACCCCCTTAAAATAAATCTCGACCCGAGATTTACTCAAATAAATAGGGGTATTTTTCTTTCATTGTAGCTTCGACTTCCCACGTATATTCAGGACCTCTACGAGCATCCCATTTGACTTTTACAATCGGTACGTGCTTTCTGCGAAGCTTCTTCACCTGTCGATCTTCAATCGACAAAGGTTTTTCTATGAACTTTAAGCTCTCATCTATATGCACATCTGTGTGTGGAATCACCAACGACTCGTCGGCGAAGCACTTTTTGAGATTGCAGATGTGGAACACATTGTGAATTCCATTGAGCTCTTCAGGCAAGTTTAGTTTATAGGCAACTGATCCGACTCGTTCAATGACCTCAAAAGGCCCTATGTATCTCGGACTCAGCTTGCCCTTCTTGCCGAAACGCATCACCCCCTTCCAGGGTGACACCTTAAGTAATACCTTTTCACCCACTTCGAAGTGAAAATCCTTACGCTTTGGATCAGCGTAGCTTTTCTGCCTATCGCGGGCAGCCTTGAGACGTTCCCGGATCTGGACAATCTTGTCCGTCGTCTGGAAAACAATCTCTGGTCCCGATAATTGGACCTCTCCTACTTCCGCCCAACAAACAGGCGATCTACATTTCCTACCATATAATGCCTCAAAAGGCGCAACCTTTATGCTGGTGTGGTAGCTATTATTGTAGGAGAATTCGATCAGGGGTAGGTTTTTATCCCAGTTACCACCTAAATCGATCGCACATGCACGAAGCATGTCTTCTAGCGTTTGGATAGTACGCTCACTTTGACCGTCCGTCTGTGGATGGTAAGCCGTACTAAAGTTTAAACGCGTGCCCAAAGATTGCTGGAAACTTTTCCAGAAATGAGATGTGTATCTAGTATCCCTGTCGGAGATAATAGACACAGGTATGCCGTGTAAGGCTACAATCTTATCAACATAAAGTTGGGCTAACATATCGGAGCTATACGTCTCCTTGATGGGTAGAAAATGAGCTGATTTAGTCAGCCTATCGACTATGACCCATATTGTATCATTTCCTTTCCTGGTTTTGGGTAACTTGGTTATGAAGTCCACAGTTACGCATTCCCACTTCCACTCGGGAAGTTCAGGCTGTTGTAGCAAGCCAGATGGCTTTTGGTGCTCGGCCTTGACTTGAGCACAAGTCAAGCACTTCGCTACATGGGCGGCTACAGACTTTTTCAAGCCTATCCACCAATAATTTGCCTTTAAATCTTGGTACATTTTGTCAGCACCAGGATGGACTGAGTATTTGGAACTATGGGCTTCCTGGAGAACAACATCTCGTAGTCCTCCATAAATCGGAACCCATATACGTCCGTTCAGCCTAAGGATTCCATCCTTGCTAAGAGTCAACTGCTCCTCAGTTACTCCCAGCTTTTCATTAGGATAATTAGCTTCCAACACAGCCTCACGCTGCGCAGCTAATATCCTTTCCATCAAATTATTCTTAACCTCAATGCTCTTGGCATTGATTCGAATGGGTTTTACCCTTTCCTTCCTGCTCAAGGCATCGGCGACTACATTCGCCTTGCCGGGATGGTACCTGATTTCACAGTCATAATCATTCAGGGTTTCCATCCAACGGCGTTGTCTCATGTTCAACTCTTTCTGGTTGAACAGGTGCTGGAGGCTTTTGTGATCAGAGTAAATCACAAATTTAATGCCATAAAGGTAGTGCCTCCACAACTTAAGTGCAAATACAACGGCACCCAACTCCAAATCATGGGTGGTGTAATTCTTTTCATGCACCTTTAATTGTCTTGAAGCATAGGCAATCACCTTGCCCTTCTGCATAAGAACACACCCCATGCCCGTGTGTGATGCATCGCAGTAAACTACGAATTCATCTGTACCCTCAGGTAAGGTCAACACAGGTGCGTTGCTTAGTTTCTGCTTCAGTATTTCAAAGGACTCTTGCTGCTTTGGGCCCCAAATGTACTTTTCTTTCTTCTTGGTCAAGGAAGTCAAGGGCGCAGCAATCCTCGAAAAGTTTTCAATAAATCTCCGGTAGTATCCTGCTAACCCCAGGAAACTACGGATTTCGGTAGGTGTCTTTGGCTCTTGCCAGTTCATGACCGCCTCTACCTTAGCGGGATCCACTTGGATACCACGCTCGCTCACAACGTGTCCTAAAAACTGAACTTCTCGTAGCCAGAATTCACATTTCGAGAATTTGGCGTAGAGTTTCTCACGCTGTAGTAATTCGAGAATGCAACGGAGGTGCTTCTCGTGGTCATCTTGATTCTTGGAATAGATAAGGATATCGTCGATGAAGACTATGACGAATTTGTCCAAGTATGGCTTGCAAACGCGATTCATGAGATCCATGAACGCAGCCGGTGCATTTGTGAGCCCAAAAGGCATCACAAGGAACTCGTAATGACCATAGCGAGTCCTAAATGCTGTCTTATGTACATCTTCATCTCTGACCCTTAGTTGATGATAACCCGACCTCAAGTCGATCTTGGAGAAGTAGCTCGCTCCTTGCAGCTGATCGAACAGATCATCGATCCTTGGTAAAGGATATCTATTCTTTATGGTAACTTTATTCAGCTCTCTATAGTCGATGCACAATCGCATCGATCCGTCCTTCTTCTTTACAAATAGGACAGGAGCTCCCCAGGGAGATGAACTAGGTCTGATAAAACCCTTCGCCAGCGGTTCATCCAACTGGGTTCTCAGTTCTTTCATTTCCGTTGGAGCTAATCTGTAAGGTGCTCTTGCTATCGGAGCCGCTCCAGGAATGATGTCTATTCTGAACTCCACTTGTCTATCTGGTGGCAAACCAGGTAGTTCTTCAGAAAAAACCTCGGGGTATTCAGAAATGACAGGAAGATCCTCGATCTTCGGCTTTGGTTCTTCAATTATCACCTGAGCCATGTAAATTACACAGCCTCTGTTCAAACACCTTGAAGCTTTCAGCATAGATACGTCTTCGGGCAATCCGTAATGCGTATCCCCTCGAATGGTAAGAGTTTCACCACTCGGAGTCTTTAAAACTATTTGCCTTTTGCCGCAAATGATTTGGGCCTGATTACGAGATAACCAGTCCATGCCTAGCACAATGTCAAAACCCGCTAATTTGAAAGGAAGTAGAGACAAAGGAAAAGGATGGTTCCTAATGGACATTTCACATCCTTCTAGAACAGTAGAGACGGTTTCTATCGTGCCGTCTGCTAACTCTACTTCGTATTTCACGTCAAGGGTTTTGATTGGCATATCTAGTAGTTGGCAAAATTTCTGGTCTACAAAGGATTTATCAGCGCCAGAATCGAATAGTACTCTTGCAAATATATTATTTACGAGAAAAGTACCTGTAAGCACATTGTCGTCCTTAACCGCTTCCTTTGCATCCATGCGAAAAACTCTCGCATTGGATTTCTTAGTCTCCTCCGCCTTCTTGGCATACTTCGGGCAATTACTCTTTATATGCCCCTTTTCATTACAATTATAGCAGGTTGCATCCTTTATCTTTTTGCACTCCACGGTCTTGTGATCCTTGGACTTGCATAGCCCACAGGACGGAGTCTTTTGTTGCGACTGTGAACCAGACGCAAACCTACACTTCCCGGAGTGAGGTTTCTTGCAGACCTTGCAGTGAGGTCTTCCATCAGCTTGCCCCTCCTTCTTTGCCTCCGACCCTTTCTTGCCCTCACCGTTTCCACGGTGCTTTTTCCCAGACTTTCGTGAGGTATCATCCTCACGTTTTCGCTTTTCAGCCTCCTTGCTCCTTGGTGCCCTCAGACGGACAGCATCAAGTGTAAGAGACAAGGAGAGGTCAGTAACTGACCTGAAGGTCGTTGGCCTAGAGGCCTTTACGCTAGCCTTGATTGCCGGCTCTAAGCCCCCAATGAATCGGGCAATCCTTCGAGGTTCTGGTGTCACAAGATATGGCACCAGGCGTGACATAGTGTTAAAGCTTGTCAGATATGCTTGACAATCCAGGTTTGTCATCACCAGTGAGACAAAATCCGCCTCAATCTTCTCAACCTCGTGCTGAGGGCAGTAGTTTTCTTTTATGAGGGTAATAAACTCCCCCCATGACATTCTGTATAAGGCAGACTTACCTGAAGCCTGCACCAGAGCTCTACACCACGCCAGGGCCTCGCCCTTGAATGACTGGGACACAAACTTAACCACGTCCCTCTCAGCGCACCCGCTGATGTCCACTATCGTGTCCATCTCGTCTAGCCAGGTGATACAGTCAACCGCACCTTTCTCCCCTGTAAATTCACGGGGCTTACATGATACAAAGTATTTGTAGGTGCAACCCTTAGCACTGGACGCATCAGTATATTCTCTATCACGATGAACGTTGTGCTCAGTGGACGAATGCTTGTCGTCATCTTTCTTGGGTTCAGAGGGTGGTTTGGAGTGTGTCTTTGGTTTAGAGGGTGGTTTTGACACGGTTCTGCCTTGAGACTCAGTATGTTGACGATCAATAGCTGCCTGAACAGCATTGTCAATCAGAGCCTTCAGTTGTGCGCCTGTCAAATGCACTGACGCATTGTCATAGTCATCTTCATTTGTGTGGTTGTTCTCTCCATTGGGATCCGCCATTGTAACTTGAATCTGTTACAGAAGATAACAAAATTTTATTTAGGAGATTATTATAATCGTCTTTTATGACAATTTGTCAACCATGGTACAAAGACCATATTTGGTTAACTTATTATTCCATTATATATTAGGATCTGAATATCTCCTATTTCAACTATATAAATAGTATTGGCGGCATAAAGCCTAATCATGATGATGTTTTATAATATTAGCCGAGATTTTCAGAGAATCAAAGGCATAGAGAATTGAACCGTAGTTCTTTTATCTCTTTCTGACAGAGAGTCATAGACTACCACTGCCTTTTGTCTTTATAAGACAATTATTATGGCCCATAGGCACTTCACCTCTAATGGATGTTTAAATATAGTTGGCCCGTAGGCACTACATCACTAATGGATGTTTTAATAATATTGGCCCGTAGGCACTACATCACTAATGGATGTTTTAATAATATTGGCCCGTAGGCAATGCATCACTAATGGATGTCTTTAATCATATTGGCCCGTAGGCACTACATCACTAATGGATGTTTTTAATATGTTGGCCCGTAGGCAATGCATCACTAATGGATGTCTTTAATAATATTGGCCCGTAGGCACTACATCACTAATGGATGTTTTTAATATGTTGGCTCGTAGGCAATGCATCACTAATGGATGTCTTTAATAATATTGGCCCGTAGGCACTACATCACTAATGGATGTTTTTAATATGTTGGCCCGTAGGCAATGCATCACTAATGGACGTCTTTAATAATATTGGCCCGTAGGCACTACATCACTAATGGATGTTTTTAATATGTTGATCACCTTCATTGGTGATTTAACCCACGATTTATAAATCATTTAGTTGGGTTTGAAATCCTTAAAGGATTATTGTATAAGAATGACGTGCGTGATTTTAACGAATCACATCTGCCATGAATGTTAACATGCGTACAGAGGTTAACAGGGAATTTAGAATCTTTTCAATTAGGTCGTACCATCTTAACTAGATCTTAAAAGACCCCAAGCTAGGTTTCACCTTTTAAGATTCTTTATTTGGGCAGATCAATGTAAAATGAATGGTTTTGATTTATCTTTATACATATTAAAACAAAACTCACAACATACATTCCAAAATCTCAAATACCATTACATATTGCCCTAAACGGGTCTTTCAAATAGTACGTGCCTCCAGAGAGGTTTTAAAATAAGTGACAAGTCCACGCAGGGACTAATACAAGATAGGTGTCCGTGCAAGGACGAAAGATAAGTCCACATAGGGACTGAAATATGATAAGTTGTCCACACAGGGACTTATTTTAAAGTAGAAATTACAGTAGTACAATTATTAAGGGCTAATGGTCACATTTCTTCTTTTTGCCCTTTAGTAGGTTCGCCAAGCCTTTGAGAAATCCTCGGTGGCTTTTCTTTTCTTCCTCGAACTCTCTCTCCACACGATCTAGTCGATGGAGTATTTCTTCCTGTTCAGGAGGAGAGAATCGTGGTTGTGGCGCTTGATGCGGAATGGGAGGTCTGGGAGGTATTGGATACCCATGAGCTGAGTAATCCGGTGGTCCCATGTTTCCATGTGCTCCGTCAGGATAGCGCGCATTATATCTAGCCGACACCACATAGGGGTCGCGCTCATAGCCGTAGTTGTATTGTGCTTGTGACGGTTCGAACGGGTTGTAAGCCGTTGGACCCGTGTAAGCTGGTATGGGTTGGTCATACCCGAATGGTGGCGAATTTCGTGCAGCTGGTGCGGAGTTCGCCTCCTGTATAGGACTTGAAGGTCCTTCTTCTTGTAGTGGCGGATAGTGGCTACTACTAGAATGTCGAGGAGTGCTGAAGTGGATACCCCCTCCTCCTCGTGTAGACATACGAGCATTTGTCCTCCTACGCCTCGGCGGATCAGGTATTACTGGTTGTGCCGGTGGCGGAGGTGGTGGCGTAACTGCCTCAAAGCGTGAATCCCCAGAGGGATCCTGTGGATGTCTCGGTGGTTGAGATGTCTGTCGAGATGGCGTGTAGTACCATTCATGTCGGTCAAACATCGCTTGGAAACTGTCAGGTCCTTGATAGGGCGTTCCATGGAAGGATGACCCATCAGAAACTTCTATCGGATGCGTGGGCGTACCACGAGCTGGTTCAGTAGGATCCTCATCTTCCTCCATGGGGTCTTCAGAAAAATGGTCTTGTGGCCCTAGTGGAACAAAACCTGAAGGTTCCTGTATGTAGTCAGCTGGATTAAACTGACTTATGTAGTATGGAGTAGGGTCGTCGTAATTTCGGTGCGAAACCGAACGTTGTAGAGGTATGAAGGAAGGTTGTGGGTTGTTGGGATCATTTTCTGAGTTTGGTCCAAAGGAGTGCCGGTAGGATGGCGTCGAGCTGTGCGAAGTGGAATGCCTCGCGGGTTCGTAAAGATCTCTTCGTCGTTGTGGCTCTTCGCTCCTTGTCATCGAAGGATGTCTTGTACCAGATGGTCCAGCTTCGTTATCGTGATGTGTCACGACTTCTCCTCGGCCTCTTCTTCCCTTTCCTCTTCCTCGGAATATAACAGGTGGCATTTTCCTGCTCCAAAACTTATTAAAAATCGAATCGAAAATAAAGACAAAAAGGAGTAATAATCCGAATTTGTCCTAAGTTCTTGTCTAGACTCAAGTATGTGCAATTGTGTCATTGAGATTAAACACAATAGGATAGTGTTTAATTCACTCAACGTTGGCTCTGATACCAACCTGTCACACCCCGATTTCCACGTGTCTCACCGGTGGGCCCGGTGGGGGATTACCGTGACGATGTTGGCAACAATATAGTCAAACCACACAATTATATAATGCACAGCGGAAGCATAAGATAAATATATAAACTTCAACCTCTGATTGTAATATCAAAATGTATTACAGGGGTTGGATATGTCCACAGTGGATCGTAAATAGATATAAAGTATTGTTCCATCAGATACTGCAATCAAGCTTGCGAGACTTATCCCGACGCTAGGGAGCTAATACCAGCCAATTACGTTTAGGTACCTGCACTTAATCTTTTTGGGCAAAATACGTCAGTTTACACTGGTAAATACATTCAACTGACACATTTGAAAATGTTTATTAAAATTGATTTGAATGCACAAGGCACAAACTCTTTTATAACTTGGGAAAATTCATAATGATCTTGTGAACGTTTTACATGTTCTTTTATGCGTTCAGTAGCCCGGGTCATGCCGGGTTAAAGATTTATAGACACACCACGTTTGCGTAAAACCGTAGTATAAAAACCAACGGCTACGTCTTTTAAATTTTTAATGTCGACACTATATACCGGGTGTACGCCTACACCGGGATGTCGATGGTCGTGGCCATTTCGTAAAATGATGCCAAGGATATCCGGGACAACGGTCATTAAACCCCCCAAAGGCTTATAAGCAACAAAACTGTTTAAATGAGCCAATCATATTTAATCAATTAACCACCTAAGCGATGGAATTATATAATGCTCAATCAAGCGGTATTAATATACCGTAACCCAAGCCCATATAGGGGAAATAAATTAAAGTATTTACCTTTGCAAGTATAAATCCTTAATTTAGATCAAGTCACCGATAGCTTTTACTGGGGCTCCTAATCTGGAACGAAGGTTTTAATTAACCTCTTAGAATCCTAACGGTCCTTATATTAGCCGTAGCTTAAACCGGTTGATTCCGATACATAGATATGGTTAATTCGCACGAAAAAGCGAAAACCGAGAATGGAGTATGATTTGGACCCAACAAGTTCAGTGACTTGTTTTATATGGGTTTATAGTTCATACTCTGGATTTTGGGGTTCAAATAATATAATTTGACCCATATCGGCTATTGCACGAAAACTAGTTCCATGAGCCGTACCGTGTGCGCAAATAGGCGAAACGGTTAACCATAAGTGTCCTACGCTTATTTCCTAAGTCAATATGCCTTAAAAGTATTTTGGTATCAGTAGGATACCTTCCGTAATGCCCGTAACGAGTTTAAGTTTATATTATGCCCCGTAGGGGCTTTTCGGTCATTTTAAAGACTTTAAAAGGGCTTTTCGAGTTCTACAGGAAATCTGAGTTTCCCGAACAGCTTATAAAGCTTAAAATACTTTATTTATTATTTAAAATCAGTGGCAATTGGAATCGGGTCAAAAGACCTTGTAGAACTCCCGTTTTGGCCAAAAAGGGTATATTCGGTATTTACTGAACCGTAGCCATAACCGCAGGTTATGAGCAAGGTAAAAATTATTAAAAATCTTTAAAATTCCCAAAATATTATTTTACCACAGTGGGTAAAAGTTTTGGTGACGAAAACTTGGGTTAGATGGGCGTTATGCTAATTGCGCCGTTAATTACAAAACTTTCTTAAAAGTGCGCCTTTTAGCATAACTCTCATTCTAGGCCTCGGATTGACGTGAAACTTTAAGGACATGCTTATAATTTAACAAGAAAGGTTTTGGTCCATTCACATGTCCGAAATACTCGTTTTAATTTTAAAAGGCCGTTACGGTCAACTTTTAGGCGAATGACGGAAATACGTAAAAGACTCGGATAACTCATGAACCGACCACAGAGGCGTATACCAACATGTGACCTGGTCCTAAGAGAGTCCTAAGGTATATTTATACCTCACTAAAACGGGTCAGAACTGAAGTCAAAGCAAAAGTCAAACTTATGCGACTTTAGGCTCCGAACCGGTTCAATATAGTAAATGATCGATTCAAACGAGCGCAAACAGGTTTATATACTTATTATCATGTTTTATGATTGTCAAAACAGGTTCCATAACATATACATTACAGATTATGCATAAATCGCTAAAATAGCTTTCTGTTGACTTTTTAACCGCACGTTTGACTCGACATTTGACATAGTTAGAGTGGTGATCAGGGGGAACCATTTTAGAGGTTTATTACCCACATAAATACCAACTCATAACCACTTTTGATTCGTCATAAGACTGAACCATCACTGATTTATTGTAAAGTCAAACCGTAGTTACGACGGTTTGGTTCTTAGCCATTTACTAAGGAAATGTGACACCACAAAGGGTTAGATCACTTACAGAAGTTGTGTTCTTGCTTATGGAGCAGAGAAGAGGACTTGAGGGCTCTTGAAATGATCAGAGGTGTGTGTTTTGATGTTGTGAATGTTATGTTGCATACTAGTGCTATTTATAGCAAATGTCATGGCTCAAGATCATTACACACAACTCTACAAGTGCCCTTGGATGAATGGCAGGTGTATTAGAGGGTTATGGGTCGAGTAGGGGGCACCCATGCCTCATTGATTGAGGTTTGGTCGTTCATAAGCTCCAAAAGCCATGTAGTTACAACAATTCTGCATCTGGGCACTTTACGCGACCCGCATAGGAGTTCCCATGCACTTTAACGCGGGTCGCCTAAAGTTCAAATTTCAGGCGTGTTATTTAGGAGGCTCGCGGCCCGCTTACACTTAAGCCTAACCTTCACGCGGGTCGCGGGAAGTCTGTTTTTCAGATTTTTAAAATCTTTTGTCATGATTATCAGAATCCGGTAATTAATAACGAAATCTTTCGTAATGATTTACCTGACCTTTCGGTTTTGAAGGGGTAACTTTGCGGTTTGGCCCTCGGTTATTTACCGATAGGGGCCTCGTGTTATTTACCCGCATTATTAAGTCCCCGGTTTATTTATTAATTATATTGGAAAGCCTTAACTTTCACTGTTGACGCTTTTAATCCTTCTTCTACGAATTCGAACGTACTTTCTCGTTTCATATCGAAACTTCGCGAAATTCATATATATTATTTTAGTGAGGGTATAATACCGTTACAAAGTCTTTGGAACGTTAAAGGGTCACTCAGAGGTATTATTAAACATGTTGACACAGTTAACCCCTGTAGTTTGTAATCTCTCACTTTCTTCCGCGTTTTGTTTTTGTACGATCTATAATTTATTCGTTTGAAGGTTTAAGCATTATTTAGGGATACTATACAGTATATTTACCCTTGTTGACATTTATAACCCTTGAATTTATATACTTTCA
The DNA here is from genome assembly GCF_002127325.2 of Helianthus annuus. Taxonomy (NCBI): domain Eukaryota; kingdom Viridiplantae; phylum Streptophyta; class Magnoliopsida; order Asterales; family Asteraceae; genus Helianthus; species Helianthus annuus. Next base: position 169,810,696 of record NC_035446.2, read on the forward strand.
AGGTTTGTCAAAATTAGTCCTTTATTTATTATAGATGCCACGTGTGAACAAATGACACGTGTTAACACATCATTGGACACAAAAATTCGAGGTGTTACAGCCGAGCCCAACTCGGCTGCCCTATGGGTCCGATTACAAGGTGTGGCCCAAATGGCCTTGTGCGTTCCAGTAAGTGTTGTGCGATCGGTTCGTATTGTGCGGTTGAGCCAATATATACATACATTCATCACATTACACAAAACACAAAATCATAATGTTTAATAATCGTAATAGTTCACATAAGCATGTAACGTTACACAGAAGTAGGTTCGAATTACGAGTTGTCACATCTAAGACTTTACAGTAGTGTCCTCTAGAAGTCCTTAACCCTGATCCTACACCTCCACGAAGTCCTATCTTGGACCATGTCCTCAGAAAGATGTAACTCTAGTAAATCATGCCTAATCTGCTCATCCCATGTCAGTTTGGGTCTGCCTCTTCCTCTCCTCCCCTCCACAGTAAGAGTTTCCACTACTCTAACTAGTGTTGTCGTCTGTCTCCGCTTCACATGCCCAAACCATCTCAATCTCCCCTCCCTAATCTTATCTGATATACTAGCCACTCCTAATCTTTCCCTAAAAACCTCATTTCTTATCCGATCTAACCTCGTGTGTCCACACATCCACCTCAGCATCCTCATTTCTGCTACCTCCATCTTGCGCGCTTGTGTCTTCTTGATAGCCCAACAGTCTGTTCCATATAGCATAGCGGGCCTAACTGCTACCCTGTAAAATTTCCCCTTTAGTTTAGTTGGGAACCTCCTATCGCACAAAACCCCACTGGCTGCCCTCCATCTACACCAGCCAGCCTGAATGCGATGGGTAACATCACTATCTATGCCACCATCTCTTTGTACAAACGACCCCAAATACTTAAATTTAGTTGCCTGCGGGACCAATTGATCCTCAATGGTGATTTGGGTATCCTCGTCAACGGCTAGACCACTAAAATCATAGTGTAGATACTCAGTCTTAGATCGACTAATCCTTAAGCCCTTGCCCTCAAGAGCTACTCGCCACTCCTCTACCCTCGCGTTCAGGCACTGTTTAGTCCCTGCAATCAACACAATATCGTTTGCAAAAAGCATGCACCACGGAACTGTCTCCTGAATCAACTTGGACAACTCATCCAAGACAACCGCAAAAAGAAAAGGGCTCAGCGCCGACCCTTGGTGAAGTCCTACCTCCACAGGAAAGAAGTTTGTATCCCCTATAGGCATGCGGACACTAGTCTCCGTTCTATCGTATGTGTCCTTAATTATGTCTATATATTTCCTAGGTAGCCCTCGACCCTCCAAACTATCCCAAATCAGTTGTCGTGGGACAGTGTCATATGCTTTTTCAAGGTCGATAAACACCATATGTAAATCTTGCTTCTTCGCTCTATATTTTTCATTCAATCTCCTTAGAATATGTATCGCTTCTGTAGTTGACCTCCCTTTCATGAATCCAAATTGGTTTACTGAAACCTGAGTTTCACTTCTAATTCTAGTTTCAATTACCCTCTCCCAGAGCTTCATAGTGTGACTTAGCAGTTTGATTCCTCTGTAGTTCCCGCAACATTGCGCGTCTCCTTTATTCTTGTATAAAGGCACCACGACACTACTCCTCTACTGATCTGGCATTTTTCCAGTCTTGAAAATATGATTGAACAAAAGTGTTAACCATTGGACCCCTTCTTCCCCCAAACACTTCCACACCTCGATCGGTATGTTGTCCAAACCCACTGCCTTGCCTCTTCCCATCTTCCTAAGTGCCATCCTCACCTCTTCCTGTGTGATCCTCTTGCAGTAGCAATTATTCTGTTGTCGCCTTTGAGTCCTGGGATTGCTGCTATCTTGTTGGTATGCCCTACCGTCGTTGAAAAGATTATGGAAGTAGGTTTGCCATCTCAATTTAATGTCATGTGCCTTGACTAAAACACGTCCATCCTCTCCTTTGATAAACTTTACTACTCCTAGATCTTGTCTTCTTCGCTCCCTAGCTTTGGCAATCTTGAACATATCATGCTCCCCCTCTTTCGTTTCCAAACGTTCATACATTTGTTTATAGGCTGTGTTTTTTGCCTCGGTCACCGCCTTTTTCGCTTCCCTTTTTGCCTTCTTGTATATCTCCCTCATCCTCAGCCGCTCCTCTTCATCTGTGCACCTCAAAAGATCTCTAAAACTCTGTTGCTTATCCTTTATTTTAGTACAAACCGTAAACCAAATCATATACCAAAACGTTCGCTAGTGTTAGTTTCCAATACAAAACGTAAACCAAACCGTTCGCTACATTTTGAAAATATTGAAAATGACCAAACAAAAGTTAAGTAAAAAAACCAACCGTGAAACCAAACCAATGACCCTAACATTAGTGTATATATTTATTAACCCTAACATAAATATGATAAAGAGAAGGGTTTTAATGTGATTTAGAAAAGTATAGGGGGGAAATAGAACTATATTTAAAGAGAAGGCGGGAGATAGCGAGTGGGCAGTGGGCACGCGCACCCCCCACGGTTCATGGTAGGGTCATGCCCGAGTCACGCGAGTTGACTCAGCCAGATGAGTTAAGCAACCGTTTGGATGTTTCTTTTTTCTATTTGTTTATGTAAGCCAAACAAGAAATGTGTTTTCGAGAGGGAAACAAACACCCTAAAGAAAATCTGGGACCACAATACACTCCACTTGGCTCCATATATAGCAATAATCTTCTTTTTTTTCTTTGTTTTGATTTTTAATTCTTGTTCATTTTTGTCTTATATCTAATGCACAACCCTTAATTTCTCATCCACCGACTTGGTTGTTTACTCAATAATGCTATAATAGGGTATACACCATGATCGGTGAAGATCGTTGATCCCTGGTCACCAGAATTTGTTAGATTACCTATTTTATTCTTTTTAAAAAACATGAATTAAACCATCTTATTATTTATAGAAAGTAAAATTTTATGTTGTATTCCGACTATAAAGACTAAACTGTTTAGTCATGTTTCTAGTACAGATGGTAGGGGGCATACACACATTAGCAGGAGAGTAACACCCGCTACCATTTAACTTTCATGACAAAGGGTAAAAAAAGTTATATATATATGTTTGTATTTTGGTAACCTTGAAATAAATTTTACATTACCTCTGAGTTTATTTTATACCACTCCTCTAAAAACGGGCGTTTATTAAGGCTACTCGGTATGGTAGCGTCCTCCACCCCGGCGCCGCCACATCACCACCGTTCTCCTACGCCGCCGCCCCTCCGTCCCGTCCTCCCCGTCGGAGTTAAGCCGTTTGCGACGGACCAAAACATGTGGGCCCCCTTGGTGACGCCCGTCCTCCCACGCCGCCCCCCTCGGTCTTGCTCCGGCGACGTCTTCTTCTCCGGCACCATACCGAGCAGTCTAAAAGCCCAGCCAAAAATTTATGATCAAAAGCCCACTAAAGTTAAAAACTCATTAGCTCACACAAACACAAAATATTAAAAGCTCACATGGTTAAGCAAAAATGACTTGGGTTGATGGATTCTTTTGATTTTTGAACAGGAACAAAGCAACCATGCCTAACATCAACACTTCAACATCAACAGAAAAAATGACTTGGGTTAATGAGTTCTTTTGATTTTTGAACAGGAACAAAGCAACCATGCCTAACATCAACAGAAAAAATGACTTGGGTTAATGGGTTCTTTTGATTTTTGAACAGGAACAAAGCAACCATGCCTAACATCAACACTTCAACATCAACTGCGACCTGCGACTAGGGGTGCAAACGAGTAGAGTAGCTCGCGAGTTGCTCAAGAAAAAACTTGAAACAAGCCGAGCTTGAACCAAAAATAAAGCTCGTTTATTTATCAAGCCTGGCATGTGAAGCTTGTCAGGCTCTTCAAGCTTCATCAAGCCTTAGTGTAATATTATTTTTTATTAATATTTAATAACATTTATCACATATTTAAAGTTGACTAGTAAACGAGCCGAGCCGAGCTTATTTAAAGTTGTTTACGAGCCCATTACGAACCTAAAAGTAAGCTTGTTTAGTAAACGAGCCCTAGCCCGAGCTTCACGTATCGAGCTCACGAGCCTAAACGAGTTTATTATTTTTATTTAACATATTAACTAATAGATAATAAGTGAGCCAAGCCCGAGCCAAACTCGAGCTTGAGAAACTACCAACGAGCCGAGCTCGATAAGTTAACTGAGCTCGAGCTTGAGCCTAGTCAAGCTCGGGCTCGGCTCGGCACTTTTGCACCCCTACCTACGACCCGCTCACCCACCTTCGCTCTCAGGCCATCGCCGCCTCCGCCCTTAGGCCGCCCTCTGCCTCTGCCCTTAGGCCGCCTCATAAGTCCCACTATTGTATTTTTTTATTTTTGTTTTGTTTACATTGTTGTATGAAAGTACGGGAAAAAATTTTGAACGTTAACGTTAAAATTTTCTTCTAAACCGCCACTGAAAGATGGCTCGAATATTTTTTAATATCCATGGCTAAGATTATAGGGTGTGGTCATGACCCTCATGATCACAATGACCCTCCACATCAGTGTCATGTCACCTACTTCTAATCCCTCATCCAAAACCACTACCCTAAGCTGTAGTCATGACTCAAACCACTATTATCTTATTTTATTTTATTTTTATGCAAAGGAAAGGAAATATTAAATAAGGAAAGGAGGAGCATGGTTGCCATGGTTTAATCTATGGGAATCATGGTGGATGAGACAAGGGGGTGGTGTAACAATCCATTAATGGTTCTACCTGGCGATTGATGACCTAACCATACCCCTCACACCCTATAGCCTAACAGAATGATATTATATTTTTTTTACTTATATTAAGTTGTTGCAAGTTGAGTAGAATCTGCATTTATTTACAGCAAAAGACAAATCTGTAAACTAAAGAGGAGAACGGTCATGTTTAAGGATCTTAAAAACAAATGGAATTTAACTTTGTCATATCAAATATTTAGTTAGTTAATATAATTAAAAAAAGAGTTGCCGGATGCAGCCAAAGATAAAGCAATAAAAGAAAAAAAAATACCCAGGAATAATCATGAAAAGTAAAGTTTTGAATATGAAATCCCAAGATAAAAGGTTTCTCACTCACCCAGATCACTGGATGTGAATTGCTAACACACATTACATCAACCTTACATAAAATTTATAAGTTATTTTTTATGGTTTTAGCTAGTTTCGGGTCAAACTTGTAAGCACGTTTAGCTAGACAAGTCATGTACGGTTAACATGATGGGTTCATCGTTCACAGGTTGACATGTTTATTTTTTTAATTGTTTTCAAAAAATATGTTCATGTTAATTTAAATTGATTAGTTATCATCCGTCAAAGTCTAAATGTAAAAAGGAGAAATTTGACATTAAGTTAAACAAATCGTGTTTGACTCAACGTATAAACTGGCGACATTCGTTTCGTGTTAGGATTCGGGTTTCATGTATGTTACATCATTTTGAGTCCATGTCAAGTTAAACTCACTAATCTGCAAACACGACTCGTTTAATAGCCTTAACACTCTCCCAAAAGACGAGACCACTGTCCAAACTAGATTGTGGTGGGGATGCTTAACTAATGATACCTAAGTATAGAATTTATCTTTAAGCAAAACTTAATCATTTAGATTCTTGGATAAAGAGTTTATATAAGTATAATTTAAGATTTTAAGAAATAAAAGTAAAAGAGGTAATCAGTTTTGAAAAAAAAAATATGAAGTAATAAAGAAAAAGAAAAGTTAAAGGGAAGAGAGTAGTTGTTTTCAAGTTAAGCAAAAATGGAGTCTGTATAAAGATTACAAACATCACTCCACTTCATCATCATTCCTCTAGAGTAGTAGTTGTAGATATAGAACAACAACAACAACAAAAACAACAACAACCACAACAACAACATCATCATCTTCATTCTTGAATCACCAAACTCATTCCACTCAAAACAACAACAATCATCATGTTCAATGTTCATCAACATCAACATTCACCATGAAACATCATCTTCATCCAACCACCACTCCTAAAAAGCAACAATCAACACCTTCAATTCCTTTAGTTTCATCCCACCCTTAAATTTACCATATCTTCTTTCTAGTTCATATCCACAACCACAACTACCATCTTTTTTTTTTTTTTGAAAATTAAACTTCATTAAACACACCTCAGACTCAAACGGGCAAAAGACCAAACAAACAACAGCACCCACAACTACCATCTACCACCATGAACCACCACCACAACCACCTTCTCATCATCTTCATATGTCTACCACTTCTTGTTTCCACAACTACCACCACACTTCCTCTACAACTTCATGCACTTCTTTCTCTCAAATCCTCTTTAACAGACCCTATGAATACATTTCAAGATTGGGATCCATCTCAAGTACCCGGACCTGGACCCGAACCGGTTTGGTGTAAATGGTCGGGTATCAAATGTGATCTCAAAACATTTCAAATCAACACATTAGACATCTCTAACCGAAAACTCTCCGGCGCAATTCCCGATGACATCAAACACTTGACACACATCCATCACTTGAACATCAGTGCAAACGCGTTCGCTGGGCCTTTACCAGCGGCGATATTTGACCTGACTTATCTCCGAACGCTTGATATCAATCATAACTTTTTCAATTCAACATTTCCACGTGGCATTTCGAAACTGAAATATCTCACGTTCTTCAATGCGTACAGCAACAATTTCACCGGACCGTTGCCGGAGGAATTTGTTCAGTTGCAGTTTTTAACATATCTGAATCTCAGTGGAAGCTACTTTGAAGGTGAAATTCCACACAGTTACGGCGGTTTCCGTACGTTGAAGTTCTTAGGCCTCGCTGGTAACAGCCTCACCGGTGAAATTCCGGCAGAGTTAGGCTTTGTAACGTCGTTACAACATTTAGAAATCGGATACAACGCATTCTCCGGCCAGATTCCGACGACGTTTGCTGCATTATTCAATCTAACTGTCCTTGACGTTTCGTCTGCAAATCTCTCCGGTGACTTTCCTATCACGCTAACGAATTTGACAAATCTCGAGACATTATTAATTTTCAAAAATAATTTCTCCGGTGATATTCCGGCGAGTATAGGAAATTTGAGATCTGTAAGGAGTCTCGATGTATCGGATAACAAATTCTCCGGTAACATACCGAAAGAAATATCGTCGTTGAAAAACCTAAAGCAGCTGAGTCTAATGAACAACAAGCTCACCGGAGAAGTTCCAGAAGATATCGGAGAGCTGCCGGCGCTTGAAAATCTGTTTCTATGGAACAATTCACTCACCGGAATTCTTCCACAAAAACTAGGTTTAAATTCGAGATTACAGCGGCTTGACGTCTCTTCGAATTCATTTTCCGGTCCGATTCCGCCAAACCTCTGTCTCGGTAACAATCTAGCAAAGCTTATCCTCTTCTCCAACAGCTTTTCCGGTAACCTACCGGCGTCGTTAGGTAACTGCACGTCCTTAACGAGATTACGCATGCAGAATAACCGCCTCAACGGCTCAATTCCTATCGGATTTGGAAATTTGCCGAATGTTACATACGTAGATATGAGTAACAACAATTTCACCGGTCCGATTCCTGCAGATTTAGCGAATGCGGTTAAATTAGAGTATTTAAACATATCAGGAAACTCATTCGGTACCGGTTTACCGGAAAATATCTGGAGTGCACCGAGTTTACAGATATTTTCTGCTAGTTTTAGTAAACTTACTGGAAAAATCCCTAAGTTTCAAGGCTGTGAGAATATCTACAAAATCGAAATCGAAGCGAACGAGTTGAGCGGTAGCATTCCATGGGATATTGGACATTGTATGAAGCTGATTTCATTGAATTTGAGACATAATGCATTAACAGGCATTATTCCATGGGAGATTTCGACTTTACCGGTGATAACTGATGTTGATCTTTCTCATAATTTCCTCACCGGTACAATTCCGTCCACTTTCGGTAATTGTAGTACGCTGGAAGGTTTCAATGTGTCGTATAATCAGCTTACTGGACCTGTGCCTTCGTTCGGGCCAGCGTTTTCAAGCCTGCATCCTTCGTCGTTCGCTGGGAACGATGGACTCTGCGGTGGAGTAGTTCAAAAGGTTTGTGATACCGGAAGTGAAACCGAAGTAAAGCAGCAGCAGACGAAGAAGACGGCTGGAACACTCATGTGGATATTAGCCGCAGCGTTTTGTGTAGGCGTGTTTGTTCTTATAGCCGGAGGCCGTTGCTTCCACGCAACTTGCCAGCGGCGGTTCGTGGTGGAGGAGAGGGAGATTGGACCATGGAAACTAACCGCTTTCCAGCGGTTGAATTTTACCGCGGATGATGTGGTGGAGTGCGTGTCAATGACGGATAAGATTTTAGGGATGGGGTCCACTGGGACGGTGTACAAGGCGGAAATGCCAAGTGGCGAGATCATAGCCGTTAAGAAACTCTGGGGGAAGCATAAAGAGACGATTAGACGGAGACGAGGGGTGTTGGCCGAGGTAGACGTGTTGGGCAACGTGAGGCATCGTAATATCGTGAGGTTGCTCGGGTGTTGTAGCAACATGGATTCTACGATGTTGCTCTACGAGTACATGCCGAATGGGAGTTTAGATGATCTGCTTCACGGGAAGAACAAAGGCGACAATTTAATGGCGGATTGGGTCACACGTTACAAAATAGCGTTAGGGGTAGCGCAAGGAATTTGCTACCTCCACCACGATTGTGATCCAGTGATTGTTCATCGTGATTTGAAGCCTAGCAATATTTTATTGGACGGCGAGATGGAAGCCAGGGTCGCAGATTTCGGTGTCGCAAAGCTAATCCAATGCGACGAATCAATGTCGGTGATCGCCGGTTCGTACGGCTACATTGCACCAGGTATTTTCCGATTATATTATTGCCCTCGCTTTTAAGTTAACTGACATCCACTCTATGAACCAAACGCGTTACAATTTTTAACACTATTGGACTAAAGTTGTAACCAACAAAAACCATCCTAAAAAAGTGCATAACCACTAAAAAGAAAGGACTTGTTTTGTAATATTCTGTATTTTGCCGCCAGCGGGTGAAACAGTTTGAAGTCTCTGACGATCACTAAAATGCGCGTGAATATTTTCTGCTTTTAAACGTGTACTTTTCCGTTATCATGGACCCCACTAGATTTCATGAAAGATCCAACGGTGGTTATTGCTTTCATCTCCTTGATATCAATCCATATCAACACAATTATTGATTCTAAGGGTGTAAGGAGTGGTTAAACACTTTGGAGTGGCAAACCAAAAAACCGACTAATCAGAGCGCGCCATGTCAATCAGTCAAAAGTGTTTAAACTGTTATGCAAAGTGTTGGCAATGGTTTAGACACTTGGTGAAGTGGTAAACTATTTTTTTAAAAAAAAGGAAAAAGTTGTGATTGGTTGAGATAGGCATGGACCCCACCCACAATACCCTCTCTCTTTCTCAATCACTTTCCCGGCATCGGCAAGGCATCCCCGATTCTTGAGTTGTTCGGCAACGGCAAAACCTCGGCGGCGGTGTTTGCCGATCGGCAAAAAGGTTTGCCGAGGTTTGCCGCGTCCCACTCCGCACACCCTAAGACTTAGCGATTTGTGTTACACATTTCCTCATTTATTTATTTATTTATTAATTTGGGTGATTTATGTTTAAAAAATATGTTAACGTTAGTATATATAATTTTTTTTAACTTTGTGCAGAATATGCGTATACTTTACAAGTCGATGAAAAAAGTGATATATACAGTTTTGGGGTCGTGTTAATGGAAATCATTAGTGGGAAGACGTCGGTAAATTCTGAATTTGGAGACGGGAATAGCATCGTGGATTGGATTAGGTCAAAAATGAAAAGCAAAGAAGGGATGAAAGACGTGTTGGATAAAGACGCAGGGGCATCGTGTAGCTCGGTGAGGGAAGAAATGATGTTAGTATTAAGAGTCGCATTGTTATGTACAAGTAGAAACCCGGCTGACCGACCTTCAATGAGGGATGTCGTGTCAATGTTGCAAGAAGCAAAACCAAAGAGAAAGTCGCCGGAGAAGGGTGATAGTAGAGTGGTGGTTACTAGCGGTTCTAAACCTCAACCGTCACCACCGAAGGCCCAAGTTACATTGAATGTTGATAGAATCGGGCCTTTTTGAGGGTTTTTTTTTTTCTATTTTATTTTTCATTTTTGGGGACTCGTATGGGTTTGGTTTCAATTTTTATTTTAAATTAGTGGTGGGGATTGGTATAGGTGTAGTAAATTTGTTTTCATTTAACTAATGAAAAATGTCAAGTCACTGGTCAACGGTGGTGGGGTGTTTTTGTAATTTAACAAATGCTTATCGATGTATGTGTGCATAGAAAGTGTTCGAAAACAATTAGTGATGTTGATGGTAGGTACAAACTTTACTTTTTAGTATTTTGTGGTCCACCAATTAGAAAAAATAAGATATTAGCACACATAAAACATAAAGAAAACAATGAAGGAATTATCAAGAATAAAAAGTCAATAATAGGCGTGGATCAGGGTGGAACAAAGCAAATTAGCACAATAATTCCAAACCTTAATCAAATGGGGATATAACTATCAAGTAATTTAATATGTTATATTGACCAAAGTTATTCAGCGTGACACAAATTGAAATTTTGCATAGCAAACTTAAATATTGTTTTTTAATGTTTCAAAATTCAAACTTTTCAAACTCTCTTTTGATAATACAATTAAATAATATTTTCACAATTAGGTGCTAGATTTGTTTTATTTCTTCTAAAACTTTTCAATATTTATCATTTTATCATATATGTGTGCCATATCATCTCATAAAATTTACTTATGTCCAACTTCATCACATAATTATTAAAAACCGGATTTGTTACATGCCATGTTCGGCCTTCACGAAGATGTGTTTGCCATCTATATTCGAGACAAATGATCAACCATTTTGAGTAGGGTGTTCATTGGTTCAATGTACGACTTAAGCAATTTGTTTGGATTTGAATTTTTTTGTCCCTATCGATATCCAAATTCGGCAATGTCTAATCTTACCGAGCATATCGAAACAATAAGTTGTTTTGATTGTCGTTTACAAAAATATTATCTAAAACCCATAACCAACAACACACACATAAGTTTCCACCAAATTTCTAAATGCCCTTATTTAGTCTTTCAAACTTGGGTTATCAAACACTAGGGCTACAAAGTTGGTATTTTCATAATTTATCCCAAAATCACTATTTACTCTATAATATTCAGTTTAACTTTATCTTAATCCATCTTGTTTAAGTTTAACATAACCTTTATTTTACGTTCGAAGCATAAAAAAAAAAAAAAAAAAAAAAAAAAAAAAAAAAAAAAAACACTAAATGTTTGCTACTATAGAATATTAAGACTTAAAAATGTACATAGATACTTATTACACCCTAGTTGTAATGTAGGGAAATAGTTGACTTTCTATTACACCCTAGTTGTTTTTGTTTGTTTTAAACTGATTGTCTTAATTTCACTTGCTAGTACTTAAATGCAAAAGTAGAATTGACAGTATAGTAATAAAAACAGCTTTAATTGGTGTAGTTAAGACGAATGTGAAAGCAGAGGTAATGTCTGAAAGGGACGAAAGGGTGACACTGGGCATACATGCTTTCAAGAATCATGACATTAAATCCTAGTGACATTTTCGGAGCGGGATAAGCCTTATAACCATTAGGTCATGAGTTCAATTCTCACAAGAGATTTTTCACAGATTTATTGGGTTTCCTCCTGAATTAGTGTATAGGTATTATTGTCTGGTGGAGATGGATATGATCATGTGGTTCTGTTGGTGTCACGATGATACTTCATTGTTCTGTCAGTTGATCCAAATTTTTCGCTCAAAAAAATTATTTGACGAATATGAAAAGCTTTAAATACATAGTCTCCTAAAACTATGAAGTCGTAGGAATAGTATCAAACGGATCTAGCGGCATTGAAACCGTCTCGTTGAACTCATTTCGCTTTTGGTTTTTTAGCTTGTAGATTTTAGAGTTTTTGTTTCAGATCATTGTGTCTTTTTATTTGGCATTGTTTTTTTTTCTGTCATTGTGTCTTTTTTCCTTGGTATTGTGTTATATTTTGCTTGTTATTGTGTTATATTTTACGATTCGTTGCATCTTTATACCGTTCCCTAAATTTAGGAGAATGTATATGATAAGTTGATAACTCAACCCTTAATGAATAAACCTTAAATTGCATAAATTCAATTTCCTAAGACAGTGGGCCTAAGATCTAAGAAGTAATGAAGTATTATTTATTTTTTCCTAAGACAATGGGCCTAAAAACTAAGAAGTACTATTTATGTGATTATTTGGAACCTTAGTAAAAGCCCAACAAAAACTGGGTTGGGCCTCAACATTGGGTCATAGAAGCTCACACACACTCACAGATATGTGATATGACCATAGAAGTTAGAACACTCACATTATATATATCTAAAAACTAAGGATAAAGGAATTACACTCTTACATAATTAATCAGAATAAAAGTTACACACAATTGGGTCATGAAGAGTCAATATAGTATTTAGCAAAACTTAAACACCAATCCCATCTGTAACTCCGCGGATCGCATCCTCAGGCGTTTGAGCAGGAAACACCACATTATCATACACAACACCCGCAACGGCTGCTCCAATCAACGGTCCGACCCAGTAAACCGCTTGGTTTTTAAAACTTCCTCCAACCATACCCGACCCAAACGAGTATGCTGGGTTCATTGACCCACCAGTAAATGGGCCTGAAGCCAACACATTGGCTCCCGCTATAAACCCAATCATCAACGGCCCAATTGTACCAAATGCACCTCGTCTTGGATCTCCAGTAGCATAAAAAGTGTACACCAACGCAAATGTCATCGCGCCTTCTAGTATCGCCGCTCCGAATCCCGTCATTTCGTCTGGAATACCGTGCACCGGAACATTCTAGATATAATGACACGTATACACTTAAATCAGCATAAAAAAAACTGGTAAGATTCTAAGATTATGATTTGGATTTTGACACAAAGTTGTTGAGTGTGTGTCACCAGAGGGAGTTAAGAGGGGCCCGCTGATCATAGTCACTAGAATTTGTTGGATTTACAAATATAAATTCTGATTTTTTTAATTTAAAACATAAGTGGGACCCACATTTGTAACCAGGGGCGGTTCTTAGAAGACATATGGCAGGGCCACGGCCCGGGCAAGTTTTTCGGCCGTAGTGCTAATTTTCCGCATTTCGATCGAAATCTTTTATATATACTATGTTTGGCTCGGGCTTGCCCGGGCTTTTTTTAGTGCCCGTGTCTTTCGGCCCTGTCACGTTCAACGGGCAAGATCCGCCACTGGTTGTAACCAACAAAAAATAGAACCTCGTGATGACCCCTCGACTAAAAAGTTCTGGTTTGACGTACCTCAGTTATAGTCATGAGTTTCAATAGCAGACACGCGAAAACAGATCCAAGCATTTGAGAAATCCAGTAAAACATCGCGAGCGGAATACTAATATGTCCTCCCACCGCCATTCCAAACGTCACCGCGGGATTTAAATGGCCACCGGAGACATTAACCGCTACATAAACTGCCGCTGACAATGCAAAGGCGGTCGCAATCGCTGTGGCTAGCAAACCACACGGGTCAACAACCATTGGCGCTTCAGGTATCATCTTCCCTACAAACAAATCACAATCCACAACATTCAGTTACAATTCAATATTCATCACAAAACATATAAAATAATATGAAATATTTGAAAAAGAGGTACTTGAAGACATGGTGGATCCGGTGGCGGCAAAGACGAAGAAGAAGGTGGAGAGAAACTCTGCGAGGTATGATCGAAAGGCGGCCGGAGTGATCGCGTGTTGGAATCTGTCTCTCAGAGTCAGAGACGCCATTGATGTTCAATTGAAGAAGAAACAGTTAAGATCGTTTTTAGCCAATTTGTGAAAATGCTATAAGCGGTTTTTACCGGTTTTATGAATATTTTTTTTGAAATTTAACCGCCTTGTGCACGTGGCTTTATGTGATTGGTTTGATTTTATTTTACGGTTTATGCTTTTTCTTTAATTCATTTTTTTATTTAATCGTTTGATCACATGTGTATTTTATTTTCTGATCCAATGTTACATTATTTAGTATTTAGATAATTTGATATAATCAGGTGCTTCGACTGATGATACTCTAGTGGTTTATCGGTGATCCAAATTTTACCGTTAAAAACATTATTTAGACATAAAGTACTTTTTAGAAGATGTTAGTTAGTATGTTTATATTTATTGTTTTCAAAGTTTATAAACATGTTTTAACTTTCGGAAACTATTTTCTCGATTGGATTGTTTTAATACCGTCTTAAAACAACATATCCAAATGTATATGCTTCCGCTCTGCATTAATATGCGACCGTTCACAAACCCGTCATGAACCAGCTAAAATGTATTTACAGCTACATATTTTACTTCCGATCATGTAGGACATAGGTAAGGTTTGTTTGCGTCCCATATTTCCCATAACCTATCAATAATTTGGCTATAGATGAGATTCTACTGGGTATGTTTTTCTTTTCAATACACAACTATCAAAATAATGAAAAATAAAATTATATATAAAAGCATGAATCATGATACATAGGCAAATAAGTAAGTTTCCCTCTTAACCCTAACTCAAGATGGCCAATTTCTGTACCATCCGGCCCATGCAGAGACAAGCCCACTAATACCGAGTGTTATAGCATGATTACAAAATGGGTTGGGCTCTATCTCAGCTAGCCCAATAATCAAATCTGCCAAATTTGCAGCCACGGCCATTAATCTCATCAATCTATCAACTTTAATCTTCTTAATTTCATCTTCTTTTTCATTTGATTCCGATAACAAACTCTTTTTAATCCTTCTTTCTTTTTCAATCCCTTCTTTGATCATCATAAATTCTATAACACAAAAAAATACATACCCCACCGATTCCCCAAAAGCCGATATAAAGCTCATTTTCTTAGCCAGATTTGCATCCAAAACTCCTATTCTTGATAACCAAGTGAAATGGTCGAAAAAGAAATAGACCATTTCGCCTGCGTTACCAAAGACTGAGAGAAACTTGTAAGTCGGGGTCGGGCCTGGGTTTCTCCTTAGGGTGTTGAAGCCCGTGAGAAACCGTCCGCTCCTGAACGCTTTTCGGCTCATCCCCGATGCCACCTCACATTGTTTGGCCCGATGGGCCGCGTTTGGATTGATTGTTTCGAGGTGCCAAACAAGAAGCTTTGATACATATTGGAATGTTTTGACAAGCTTGTCAATACCATCTCTCTTTGCTAGGAAGATCACTAGCTTGTCTACTTTGTCATTCATGGTGTGGTATGGTATGAGGTCCAAGGGTTAGAATTTGTGTGATATGTGAAAGAAATAATGATGAGTGTGGAAGGGAGAGCCATAGGTTAGGGGTAGTTTTGGATAAAATAAATTTATATAATGGATGGACAATATTGTTACAAATATTATCCAACAGAAGTGTATTTTGTCATCTTCATATGTTACAAATATATATATCAAACCCAAAAAAAAATTATAGCATTATTGGTAAAATAATTTCTTTTGTGGTTCATTTCGGCCATTAAAATCTGCAAAATAATTGCCTTAAATGGTTCAATTACGAAGACCATGTGTTTGTTTTAAATCTGGGTTACTTTTTGCTTCTTATATAATAAAGTTTTTATACGTAAGACTTATATTGTTGTATTAACAAAAAGTTTGAACTTATGTAATTTTAATTTCTAAAATATGATTGGCACATAGATAATTAGAAAGTAGACATAAGATCAAATACAAATACGTTTATTATACAAAACGTACGAATAGCATGGAAAAGTAAAAAAAAAACGCGGTGGTATTTTCGTAATTATTTTACTCGTAGGGTAATTATCAAAATTACTCTACAAATGATCTTGTAGGATAATTTTGATCTTGTTAGGTAATTTTGATCTTGTAGGATAATTTTGATCATTACCCTACGAATAAATAATTATGAAAATATCACTCTGTTTTTTTACTTTTCATGTTATTCGTACCTTTTGTACGATAAAACTATTTGTACAAATCTTTACTCTAGATAGTAATGAACAATAAAAATCTATTAAAAAATTCATTATGAAGATAGGAACGGGATATTTATTCTGTCCTGTGGGCCTGTGGGTTGTCAAAGAATCGAGTCTTCAAAAGAAAATGGCCCAAAAACAAAATACTTCCAGTTTACACACATCTTCTATACTATATCATAAAAGAAACCTATTTGGGGACACTTGTCATTCTCTAATTTAATTGATTAAAATTATTAATAATACTAAAAATAATAATATTTATTTACGGTGCAAATTTTATCACAACCACATCACTATTTCAATATGATTATTATCTATATTATATAGAATACGACTCAAGTTTGATATCAAATGTGGATGATAACGTAGAAAAAAAAAAGAAAAGAAAGATAAACTATATCAAAAGTGATGGTCATGTACAAATGATAAAGCTTTGTCTTCGCCTCTACAGAAACCATCTATAAATTTATATGAATTTTCAAGCTTATGTCTTATAATCTTTAAAAAGCACATTGAACATTCTTTGTGTCTACATTTTGCAACTCTTTTCGTCCTTTCAATTAACGACCGTTAAAATTTAGCGTCAACTCAAGCCCACGTGTGACAGTAGAAATGGATATAAATTTTTTATTTAGTAGGATATTATATAAGGGATTGTTAAAGAATTATAAAATTAAATTTAATATAAATTTAAACAATTCGTATAGAAGATAATATAATATTTTAAAATATTTATTAGATTTCAAAATTATTTATCCTGAAATTAAAAAAAGAGGTGCACTAAATATAAATTAATATAATTTAAATGATTTATTTATTTTATTAAACTAAAGTAGTTAAGTGTAGAACTTATTTCAAAAATGTTTATAAAGGGTAAACAAAAACATTAGTCAATGTTTATTGGTTCTATATTTTTATTTTCGTGTTCAACTTTCAACTCAAATACGGTATTCACTATGTTTACGTGGCATTTATAAGAACCATCATCGCAATCACCCCATCCATCATATATCAAGTATATTCGTTTGTTTTTTTAAGATATAATTTTTTAATAGATTCACTCAACCCGTGTAATAAAAGAGGTTTTTTAAAGATATAGTATTTTAATTATTTACTATACAAAATTGCGTTTATGCAACTCGTATAATACACCGGGTTTTTAAAAAATATAACTTTTTTTTATTATGTGGTATATAAAATTAGATTTATTCAATCCGTATAATACACAGGGTTTATAAAGATATAACAAGATATAACTTTTTATTGATTGATATATAAAATTACATGTGCTCAACTCATACAATACATAAGGTTCTTAAAAATGTAACTTTTTCATTATTTAATATATAAAATTAAATTTACTCAACCCGTACAATACACGGGGTTCTTAAAGATATAACTTTTTTATTATTTAATATATAAAATGATATTTATTCAACCCATGTAATAAATGAGGTTTTAAAAGATACATTGTTTTATTATTTGGTATATAAAATTACATTTATTCAACTCGTGTAATAAACGAGGTTTTTGAAGATATATTTTTTTATTATTTGGTATATAAAATTACATTTATTCAACCCGTGTATTACACGGGGTTCTAACCTAGTATATTAATATATAGGATTTTTCTTTTTACAAAATAAACAAAACTAAAGTTTGAAAAATAAAAAAAGAAAGTTAATATACGAAGCGGCAATAATCTTTAAAATCTTTTACGACAATTAGATCTAGAAATCCGTAATAAAAACTGCATTACTTGATAAAACTGTTTAGTAATCATATTAATCCCATAAATATTTATTTTTTTAGGGTGGATCTTATCATATTCAATTTTTTCCAAGGACTTACGACCTATAGCTCAAACCACATGTACGGTCTCGAGACAAATGTTGTGTCCCACTTAGGATCAAGTCACCAATTCGTATCGGTTTGTGCTCACCCCTAAGGCCCTAATTATGTGTTACTAAATTATCAGATTTACATAAAAAAAAAATGTATGGATTTTACTATTAGGGCATTTTTAACCTTAGTGACTTTCTTGTATAAATCATTTTCAAGTGTCTCAAACAATTTTACGGTGACAACATCCATAACTTTAATCTAAAGTCTTTCTGAGGTTGCAAAGCTAGATAATAATATATAATGTAATAATGTTATCGCATTCACTATAAAAAACACATTTCTCATAAGTAACTCGTGAATTTTAGGAGGAAAAAAAACCTCTTCTGCCATAAGTCGTGTCTTATAACGCACCATCTCATTCTTTTTGTTTTTTTTTATTTGAATACACTTACTTATAAACTGGTTTGACGTCAATGTTTGTGTGAACTACAATCGCATTTAATTTAGCTTGAAGGGTTTATATGTTATGGAATGATTACTAACTAGTATTAAGTCACCCCGCGTTGCGGTGGGGGCGTAAAACCGTGACAAATAGCCAAATGTCACAGTACCGTCAGCAACCACCAACACTTAAGTTGCGGTGTGTTAATATGGATAAATTAGACCGAAACGTAAAAAATAACAACTAAGTCGATTTAGGACATGCGTGTTGCGACAAACCTATCAAACGGGAAAAAATAGGCAACATAAAAATGTTGAACCACACATGCACATTACGTTAGTTGACTTGCAAAATTTAGAACGAAGCGTAAAACAAAACATAAAGACGTTGAACTACACATGAACATTACGCCATGTTAACTCTCAAAATTTATAACAAAACGTAAAACAAAAATTTTGCGAGATATGAAACGTATAGGGGCCAAAGTTGAAAGTGAAAAAATCGTGAAGTTAAATTGGAAAAATTAAAAACTTTTGACTTAAAAGTAAAAAAATCAAAGTAGTGTTGGGTTAAAAGTGTAACATCCATATATATATATATATATATATATTTTGAAAACCTCCCTAAGGATAATGTATAACTTCTTTATGCAACAAAGTGTTGCTAATTTATAATAGGTAATATCAAATATCAAAATCATTTGGTGTTAACTAAAATTTATCATATTAATGATTATATCGTCAATGATAATTACTTGATATGATGTAGTGGAGGTATAAAGACGAGCCTAATAATATTTGGAAAACAAGTGATTGATGCCCTTCATTTTAAAAAGAATTGTTTCATAAAGAGGCGGATTATAGCAGCGGGTTTGTGTTTAAATGGTGTCGCTGGATTCCTAAAAATGCTATATATGCCTGGAGGATGGAAGTGGATCGTATTCCTACACTAGCGGCCCTTAACTGAAGAAATATAGTCTTTGAAGATCAAGTTTGCGTGTTGTGTGGTTCAGCCATAGAAACTTCGGAGCATCTTTTCACTTCATGCTTCATCACTTCGATTGTTTGGAACCGTATCAGTTCGTGGTGTAGGATAAGTCCTATGTCAACATTATTTGTAAATACACCCTTGTGACTTTCGAATAGTTTACATGATAATTGCTTTACTAGTAAATGATTTTGAAATGTCAGCATTATTTGTAAATACACCCCTGTGACTTTCGACTAGTTTACCATGTTAGTTTTATAAATTATATTTTTAAAAATTACATTTTGACATATTACTAATACTAGCCATAGCAAGTTAGCAACGGCTTGAGCGGTAATGTATCCAACCTGTTGTGTGCATGTTTAGAAATGGAATTGTTGTTAGCTAGTAGCTACTATGGATTTAATATACCAAATCAATAGTAAAAGAGTAGGAGTGCAAACAGCCGAGCTATCTGAGCTCGACTTGAAAAAAAGAAGAAGCTCGAAACTATTCAAGGTCAAACGAAGTCGAGCCCAAACCTAAAAATAAGCTCTTTTAGTAAACAAACTGAGCCCGAGCTTCACTTATAAACTCGAGCCGGCTTCCGATCCTAAACTAGCTCACTATTAATAATATTTTGAAAACATAACTTAATTATATATAAAATAACAATTATAATTAATATAATCTAATTAAAAGATAATAAACAAACTGAACTTGAATTTGAAAAACTACCTGACAATAATCGACGCCATTTAAAAAAAACTAACAAAAACGTTTTTCATTATTTAAACCATATAATAAACAAGGAGGGAAAGTGGTCTTATAGAACAATATAATTTAACATTATATATCAGAGTAAACTGTCATTTTGGTTTTGGTCACTTTTGCCACTTTAGTTTAAATTTGAAACCTTTTGCATCTGCGTCCCTGTGGTTTCACTTTTATTGCCATTTTGATCCAAAAATCAAATCAACTCATATTTCTCAAATTAATTCCTACTATTTTGTCCTTTTCTCAGGGGCAAAATAGTCATTATGAGTTTTATTATAAAATAATATTAATTAAAATTATAAAACTGGCACTTGTTTCACATTTAAGGCATGTTTGGCTAAGCTTATTTAAGTTAAAAAAGACTTTTGAGAAAATGATTTATTGACTTATGACTTTTTGAAAATGAGTTTTTAAAAAAAGTGTTTGGATTAGCTTATGGGGTAGGAAAAGCCAATAAGTCAATAAGTTGTTTTTTAAAAAGTGTTTGGCTTAGCTTATTGATGTAAAATGACTAAAAGCTAATAAGTCAATAAGTTAGTTCAAAAAGTCACAGCATTTTAACTTTTCAAAAATGGCTTAGCTGATTTATGGCATGCCCATTCCCCCTGATCTCCTCTTTCTCCCGGAGTCTGAAGGTACAACACCGCCTCCATATCGTGCTCAGAAATCCTTCAAACCCATCCTAATCGGAAAAAGGTTTTGTGGTAGATCTGGGGGAACCGGAAAACAGTTTGGTGGAGGTGGCGGTGGTTGAACAATATCTAAAAAATTGACCGGAGATTGACGGTGGTGGTGGCTTCATCTTTTGGTTTTCATTCAGTCACAAGGTTAGGGTTTTGTTTTGTTTTGTTGATTGAACTTGCTTTTTCTCAAATGGTTTGTAACTTATTATTGAACTGATTTGAAATTGAACTGACTTTTTCATTTGTTTGATTTGAAGATATTTTATTCTGCATTTTGTTATTGAACTTTGGTTTTGGAATTGAGGATTCTCATTTGTACTTTTAGGTTACTGATAGTAGCCATGGATGTTGCTATGCAGCAAGTGGATCATGTTTTGGAGAAGATGAGAAATTAGGGTTTGAGGTTTTGGGGAAGACAAAGATATTTATGTGCTTTTATAAGGTCAAAGGGTCTTTTTTTATTTTATTATTTTAATTAATAATGTGTTTTAATATAATTATAATGACTATTTTGCCCCTAAAGAAAAGGACAAAATAGTAGAAATTAATTTGAGAAATACGAGCTGATTTGATTTTTGGACCAAAATGGTAATAAAAGTGAAACCACAGTGACCCAAATGCAAAATGTTTCAAATTTGGACTAAAGTGGCAAAAGTGACCAAACCTCATGGATCAAAATGACAGTTTACTCTTATATATTATGAATTCTTAGTCCTATAATTCATATGGTAAAAAAGGTAATTCATAGATGACAAACTCTCATTCATATCCATACTTGCATCCGTTAGACCATCAGGTATGATGGGGCGGGGGTTTGAGGAATGGATTGACACGTGGAGTTCGAGTCCTCTTGCTGGTGAGTGACGTGTCTGTGGGGTATGGTGGGGCGTGGCTAGCCCGGCGTGGCTTGGCCAGGTGTATTAAAATAAAAAAAAAATCTAAAATTAAAAAATACCCACAACATTTAAAAAAAAAAAGCCTAAAATTTTATTTCAAATTTCCTAACATTATAAAATTCTAAAAAAAAAGGATTACAAAATAAAATAAAAAACCTAAAGCGTTAGGTAGATTTCGAAAAGGGCGAGCTTGTCAAAAGGCTTCCGCTCCTTGCCCCGGAACTCGATGTTGGCCACCGCCACCCGGTCTTCGTGACTTATCTCACCGCCCGGGACGCTGTCGTAGTAGGCTTTAAAACGATCAAGTTTCGGTCGTAGCTCGCGCCACTTGTGTTGGCACGCGTTTAAATTGTGCCGGTCGTTTCCCAGGTTGTGCCGGTAGCTTGCGAAAGCTTCCGGCCAGTAACGGGTCTCACCGGGTTGGTGGCCCTTCATCGCGTCCACGACGCTCGTGACAAGGGCTAGCTCTTCCTCGTGCGTCCAAGAGGCCATCGATCAAGTGTTTGTGGGTAGCTGTTCGGTTAGGTGACTTGGGTTGGGGTAGTGATGGGGACAGCCGGTGGGGTTGGGGGTTATATAGCGATGTGGACAGTTGGGGTGGGTGAACCGTTTGGCTTAGCCAACGGTTATATTTTAAAATTTAAACATGGCCCGCTATGCCCTATCCAACAAGCCAATAAGAGCCGGCCACATAGGATCGCTAGCATGCCCCACGCCCGGCCTTAAACTCCCGCCCAAGGGGCCAGCCCAAACCCAAGCCCACCCGGGATGGTGACTTGGGCGTTTCTCTCCAACCCACGCCCCAACCCCGCCCCATACCCCATAGTCTTAATCAATTTTTTCTTTGAACGGCTAATCTCTCATAAAACAATGAATCCTTAGACTGGGGGGCGTGGGTTGGGGCGGCGGTTTGGGTTCAACGCCGGCTGCTCCACCCCGGGCAAGTGTTGGGCATGGTGTAACCCCTTTGGCGTAGGGATTGAGCCTGGCTGGGGCGGGGGTGCTAGGTGACATGGCTGGCTTTAGTTGGCCGGTTCGATCTAGCCGTTGCCAAACAAAAAAAAATCCACATGGCTGGCCACGCCAAGCTAAGCCACGTCACACTACACTTTTAGTTTTTGAGTATTACTTTGTGGATCTCACTCTTGCCACGTGTCAGCAGGGGCGGACCCACATATAGTGGGTCGGGGTCCCCGGACCCCAATGTTTTTAAAAAATTAGTAGATTCGGTATGTTAAATTGAATAAGGACCCCATAAGTACAATCAGGTGGACACCAAAAAAAGAAAAGGAAACCTGGTGTGGTGGTAAATCCCTCTCTTTACCAACAAGAGGTCATTGGTTCAATCCTTGTATAACTTGTTTTTCCTCGTTTTTTTTAAATCTAGTTCAAACCTCGCTATGACCAGGCCCGAACGAGGACCGACCCGGAAATTTTAACGTTTTGTTATGAAAATTTTGAATACCAAAAAAAATGGACCCCATTGGAAAAAAAATCCTGGGTCCGCCACTGCGTGTCAAGCAATGCCACCAACCTAAACTCGTCCACACCCTATAGTCTTAGTATTTAATCACAAAAATTAGTTCAACCATAACCACAATAAAAAAGTAAAGGTTCCTTCTCTAGGTGTCATAGCACCCTAATATATCTCTACACATTCAAAGTCAGTAAATGAACATACAGTAGTCTTATCAAAAAGGTCAAGATTCTTCTCTAGGTGTCATAGCACCCTAATATATCTCTACACATTCAATACCTTTTTCAAGTCTGTAAAAGCAATAACAAATATCAAACGACGATTACCTTTTGTTGTTATCTCCTGTTTCTTCAAAGTGTCAAATTTGCCATTTCTTCACAGAGTTTCTTAACCTTCATATCTCCAATCATTTTCAATACTTGCTCTACTTCTTTCTTCAATGACACAACTCTTGAAATAAAGCTTCACACCTTAACATTGACCAGAGCAATTTTTTCTTTGATGTCCTCAGTTAGACCAGGAGCTTGAATCGTCTTTAAATCGACTTGGTTCTTAAACGACACCGCTGCTGTTGTTGGTTCATATTCATAGCAATTGTGTGAAACCCTTTCCAGACTTCTAAATCATATATCAAATAAGTCGCCATATTACCTGCCCACTCTTGACTTTTTCCAGGATTGGTAAAATCTCTAGCGTGTTAACTTGAGACCTAAGGCCTTCCAATTCAGCAAAATCTTTTTTCCTCAAAAATATTGCTTTCTTCATTTCACAAAACAATTGTTTCTTATGTTTCAAAGTTTCACTCAAAGCTTCTAACTCATCTTCTAACTCAACAACAAAATCCCTAAACTTCCCCATTTGCACATTATACATATTCCTTTTTCTGTTAACTTGTGTTGTTTCAAACCTGAGATTCTTTCACGCATGGTAGGTCAGTATTAGATAAAATAGTGTTTGACACTAATAGCAAGTTCATTCATCAGAGTTAATATGGCATCTTTGTGTTGACTATAGATGGAAGACGTTAATTGATGTAACCCAGTTGCCTCACCAATTGTATCCCTACAGAGTTGTATTTGTGCATTTATTGATATAACACATTGAGCTTACTTGATCTCATGGTCTTCATAACCGTACATTGCCCCATTTGATCCTAGTAATTCTGTCACTTCCACATTTCGTGCAACCATGTAATCCTTGTATCGTTGATTCATGAAAGCTGTATTTGGGCCATCTCTTCCACAACAGCCAGTAATGATGCAACATTTCTGGTATAAATGCTTCGCTCCGAGACAAACTTAGTTATTGCAATGTAACCCATAGTCTGATTGAGAACACCTATAAAATTGGAAGCGCATTCTATAACACTTGATTCCGTAATCCCCACAGGTTGAAACATATCGAACGCGGGCAATGTGGACATTGTTAACCTGCAATTAAAGAACAAAAGTTTTAGACTTTCCAGCTAAAAGAAAAAAACATATTTTTTGTCTGACTTTAAACACACCTGCAGCCTCGTATGCTGTGTGCAAAGTCGGTTAACCGAGGGTTCGGTTACTTGAAAAGGGTTAACCGTAACCGATAGTCGGTTAACCGTTGGTTATGGGTCGGTTTTGGTTAGTTTCGGTTAATTATCCAATGTATGGAAAGCTTGTAAAAATACAAAGTAATGAATATAAAGCTTGCAAAATTATATAGCTACACATGTGTATTGTATTCATAAAAAATCTAAAGTACACATTATCTAGTGTCTAGTGGAAGCATACATGCAAACCTTCATCATCTAGTCCTAATCAAAAGTAAGTTGCTAAAGTTTTAGATGCAACAAAGTGGCTAGAGTTATAATTCAACAAAATTCTTAATCAAAAACACAAAAAGTTGTAATCCCAAATCTTCATCATCTAGTCCCAATGTGCGATAAGACACGTATAATTAAAATTTTGAACAGATATCCATGTGTCGGTGGTAAGAGATATGGTCTCTTAAAAGAAGTTTTAGTTTCTTTTTCTCTTCTTCATATGTAGACAAACAATCTCTAGCAATCGTCCATCTAGAAGGAAACTTAAACAATGGAAGGTTATCTTTTATGCACATTCGAGCAAGAAGCTTTCTACATTTTTTCTTGGCTAAAAGTGTGAGAAGCCAAACTAACATCATCTTCCCCCTAACTTTTAGGCTTAAAAAGCTAACTTAGATTGCTTCTTATTATCTACCTTTTTGTAAATAGGTGACTAAGGGGGTGTTTGGGATTGCTTTTTCAACCTGATTATCTGATTATTGTGTTTTGAAATCGCAAAAAATCTATTTTGAGTGTTTGGTAAAAAATTAATAAAAAGTGATTTTTTACGTTTTGAACTCTTTAAAACGTGATAATCCATAAGTAGGTCACCCCTTACTGCAGGAGAACGTGATTCCACAAAATATAGCGCCATAACTGCCGCCAAAATTCTCCTGGAAGTTGACCTCTTCATCACGATCCTTTGATCGATCACAGCTTGCAGTTCGCTTCATCAAGAGGTATGCTTCTTCTCATGATCTCCTTTGATCTTCACATTAATCGTATAAATTCACTCTTTTTTCTAACTGTTTCTTCTCTTCTTGGTCGTGATATTCCAGCCATTCGTTTCCCACACAACAGATTGAAAGCGGTGCGTTAGGGTTTCGCGTCTCTTAATTTTCTCCTGTTGTTACCTCTAGCATCTGCCGTTTGCCCTACGTAAGGTATTAGTCCTGTTAATTGTTTTCGTTTTCGGTTTGGTGCAATTGGTTTGATTCAATGAAATTGTTGTTGATTGTTCGTCGTTTGGATCAGGATAGGTTTAAGAGGCTGAGTTAACTTAGGGTTTGTTGTCGATTAATTAAACAGATAGGTTACAATTAATGATTAATTGCATACTGTCTGTCAAGTTTAGTGTAGTTTACTGAAAAGGGAAGTAGACATATCCCTTCATCACCCTGATCACATATGCTGCATACATAAAACATAGATAAACTAATATGACCACCTCAAGATGTTGCTGCTTGGTAAAAGCCAACCACCGTATTTGTTTCAGAAGCTGAAAGGACATTTTCGGTACCGATTCGGTACCAACTTTTGAGATTTTCGGTGCCGGTACTTTCGGTTCCGGTACCGGTCGGTACCGAGCTGATCCCTACCTATAACGGCATATCTGTTTTGAGGTTGTTGTTGGCTATTAGGCTTATTTCCCTTTTTCCGGCATTCATCCACCATCATGGAACATTCCAACGACCCTACCATAGCAGCAAGATTAGTGTTTGATGATATTAAGAGAAAGGTTGTATTAGAGTTCTTCAAAGATTGCAGGACTATGAGTTATGATGGAAGTTTGTTGCTTGTTCTAGGATACATATGAAGTTCGAAACAACTCCAGTAATTCCAACCAATGATTTTGAACTTGTCAAGTGGATACTTAAAACATTGGCACACAATGAAAAAGTAAAAAAAAAAATTAAGATCATAGATTGTAACTGTAGATCAAAAAGTGCACATATAGGAAGTGTTAAGTAATATATTAGCAATGGATTTACTTGAGCTTCTTTCTCATGGTGACCTCAACAATCCAATCACAAACACAATTAAAATCGGCCCCTTTTGGAAGAAGGTCAACCTTTATCAACAACACAAACAAATAGAAAAAGAATTAGCAAAGAATATTAACCACAGAAAAAAAGAGAAAAAAAATAATTACTACCTTTGTCACTACTAATATAATCGGATTCACACTAGCAAGATCATTGGCGTAGCTTCTATAGGGCGGGAGGGGGCATCCGACCCCCCAAACTTTTCGCTCAGTAGTGGAGAGTATGTAGTTTTCGTATAGAAATTTTTGGGCATATACGTTTTTGACCCCCCAGTCTTGTAGAAATTTTTGGGTATATATGTTTTCGACCCCCCCCCCCACAGTCGGAAATCTCAAGCTTCGCCACTAAGCAAGATCACGTACATGAGCCAAAAAACTGCCATTGAAATCCACTATATCTACCTAAAAAAATTAAGCAAACAACTCTAAAATCCACTATATCTACCTAAAAAATTAAGCAAACAACTCTAAACCATTAGAATTATAAACTAAAAGATCCCCTAAATGGTTATACAAGTTGGCCTCACCAGTTTCACAATTAAAGCTTTCTATGTTGCTGGGCCAACTATTTGGGCTTATTACTCAGCTATGTGGCTGGGCCAGTAAATAATTAGCTTAAGTCAAAAGGTCCATGAAGTCAGAATATTGAGTTTTGATTAGGATATAATTGGTCTGTGCATATCAAATACCATCTTTTAACTAGATTTGTAAGTGTTTAATGCATCATGTGTAAATTGCATTTAATGCATCATAGTAATCTCTCTTCTTTTTTCATTCATTTGCGTATATTTATGCCATAGGTCTGTCTTTAATTAGCATTTCAACTCAAACCAAATTACTATCCGTCCAATGGATTTGAACCATGAAAATGCCACAAGTAAGCTTTCATCTACCAAGGCTAGTGCTCGAAAAACTGTTTGGGATCCTAGTACCCATATGATATTTGTTGAGTTGTGTCTCGAGGAAGTAAAAAATGGTAATAGACCTGCGAGCCACTTCAATAAGGTTGGGTGGACGAACCTAGCAAATAATCTAAAAACTCGAACAGGAAAAGATTACACCAAACTGCAACTTAAAAACCATTGGGATTCAATGAAGAGGGATTGGAAGTTATACGATCGTTTGATGAGAATTGAATCCGGGCTTGGATGGGATCCTGTGAAAAAGACGATAAACGCAACGAGTGAGTGGTGGGATGAAAAAATACAGGTAATGTTTGATCAAGTAGTTTCTTCACAATCTCATCGTAGTTTAGGTACTAACTTTTGTTTACTTCAATTTAAAGGCGGATCCAGAACTTGCAAAATTCAAGGACAAAAATTTAGAGATGTATCAAGAGTTTTACGAGCCATTGTTTCGAGACTGTGTTGCCACTGGGGATAAGACTAAAACCCCTCATCAATTGCAAAATGAAATTAGCCAAAGTGATGTTCAAGACGATATTGGTGTTATGGATGTAGAAGGGAAGGCAGATAGCGATGAAGGGAATTCAGGTGATGATGCGGAAATATTATTTCCAGAAAGCAATTTGGTCAAGAGGAGGAAAATACAAAACAATGCTCATGGTCGTTCAAGCAGGGGAAAAAGTACAATAGCTTCCTCACTTGAAGCCAAACTTGACACGGTTATTGAAGCACTATCCTCACGAAGCACACCAAGTAATCAAATACCTACTCTATCAGAATGTATGGATATTGTTTCAAACTTCCCGGGTTTTGAGCCAAGTTCGATAAATTATAACAAGGCACTACGAATCTTGATGAAAAAGGAGGCAAGGGAAAGCTTTATGTACCCGCCAACTACCATCGACAAGATTAGCTTTCTCTACTCACTTATAGACGAGTGATGGCTTGTTATATTTTTATTTAATTGATATTATTCTTTGGTCTTTGGATGTTCGTTTGTAGACATTTCTATGTGTGCCTTGTTTGAATAAATGACATTGTGTTTTTTACAAGAACTTTCGATACTATGTTTTAGTTATGTTTCATTTTGAATTATTTTAACTATTTATGTCTTTTTATTATGTACTTCAATAGGATGGAGATACCAAACCATGGTAAATATGTGAATTCCGATAGTGAAGATGAGAACAATGACTCAAATGAGGAAGATTGGTTAGATGATGAGAAACGGTTTTTACTACTATGCGGTTTAGTCGTCAAAGGGGTGATGGTAGTACATAATATGATGAATATCCCACGTATCCCTTGTCGCACTTCCTGTCGTACAGGAAATATTTTTATTCAAGAAATACTCAATGGTCATCCTAGGCGTTGTTATGAAGATTTCAGGTTACATGTTGATGTTTTCAAGAGCTTATGTTCGGATCTTAGAATGCACTACAACCTAAAGGAGACACGTAATGTATCTATTGAAGAGTCTGTTGGTATTTTTTTGTTGATATTAGCACACGAATGTGGAAATAGACTAGCTCAAGAAATTTTCAATCATTCAGGGGAAACTATTCATAGACATTTCCATCGTGTTTTAAGAG
The DNA here is from genome assembly GCF_002127325.2 of Helianthus annuus. Lineage (NCBI taxonomy): Eukaryota > Viridiplantae > Streptophyta > Magnoliopsida > Asterales > Asteraceae > Helianthus > Helianthus annuus. Next base: position 169,839,963 of record NC_035446.2, read on the forward strand.
CGGTGCTTAAGCTTAGCGGGGACATCATCATGCCTAAAGCAAACTACAATAATGAAGTACCTCCACAACTCTTAAACAACTCTCGGTATTACCCCATGTTCAAGGTGTGTACTATTTTTTTACTTCATATTTCAGAATTAATACTTTGTCTATAGTATTGTGAATTAGTAATTAGTGTTTTTGTATCTATAGGATTGCATTGGTGCTATTGATGGGACACATGTTAAGGCATCAGTTCGAGAGCATGAACAAGCAAAATATATTGGTAGAAAAGGATATGCAACCCAAAATATCATGGCAGCATGTGATTTTAATATGTGTTTTACATTTGCATGGGCGGGATGGGAAGGCACTGCACATGACACAAGAATTTTTTTAGAAGCATTACGTAAGCCAGAGGTGAAATTTCCTCGTCCAACGGGTGGTTAGTATTATTTTATATATGTTTTATGCTATATTTTTACTTAACCCATTGCATTGAAGTACAAGGTCAATTTATACAGATAAGTACTATGTTGTTGATGCCGGGTACCTAAATACCAGAGGTTATCTTGCTCCTTATAAAGGAAATGATGTTCGTTATCATATACCTGATTTTCGTCGAGGTCAAACAGCTGCCCAACGCGCTCCGAAAGGACTAAAAGAGACATTTAACTACTATCACTCATCTTTAAGAAATGTGATCGAACGGACATTTGGAGTATGGAAGGCAAGGTGGGCAATATTAAAAGATATGCATGTTAATTACTCTTATGAAACACAAGTCAACATTGTGATAGCATCCATGGCAATTCACAACTACATTAGAATGAAAGGTCATTTTGATGAAGCATTTAATAAAGCACAACAAGAAACATATCGTTACTCGAGATGTTGAAAGTGATACATCCATCAGAATTAATGGAATACAAGAAGACATAACTACACGTCGTAGGCAAGACGATCTATATATGAGTTTGGTAAGAGAGAGAATTGCAAAAGATATTATGCAATCCAATTGAATGTTTATCTGTTGCAATTGCGGTACTAATGCAGAATAGTGAATAATTTGTTTACTTACCTTGTACCGAAATCATATGGCGTAGCGATTGAATTGGAGTTTGTTGTTTTTGGCTTCTTGATATTATTTGTTTGATTTGATGGTTAATGTCTTTTTTCGTCATTTGACTTATTTATTTTTTAAAATATATATATTTGCCAAACACTCAATAGTTGATTATCTGATTATTGTGATATCAAACAGCATAATCAAATCCAAACACTATCTTTCTGCAGCACGTTTTGTTACAGCTGATTATCTGATTCTGATTATTCAAAACGCATAATCTATTTTGAAAAAGCAATCCCAAACACCCCCTAACTAAATGCTTGCTTCAAATGAGTCCACATAACACTCGTACCATTTGCTTTTCTACCAGCCTTAATAAGCTTTTACAATAATGACAAATTGATTTTTCAGCACTCTTATCAAATGTAAAATGATACCACACATTTGAAGTTATGAAGTAGTCAACTACTTTTATATTGGTAATGGGTCCAATGTATGTAGTAAAACAAATAATAATTGACCATCAATTGGACTTAGCGCTTAAAAGTATCTAGTGAGTCATTTTAGGGTGAACAAGTTTAGATCCGGACTGAAAATAACCGAGAACCGAACAGAAAATATACCCAACCCGACCGGAACCCAAGTACCTAGGTATTTAGATCGGTTCCAATTTTTCATATAAAATCGGGTCGGGTCGGTTCTCGGTTCTTTTCATGGTGAAACCCGACTTTGACCTATGGACCGGAACCGACCCTATATTTAGGTTGTGAATCGGTTCTGTATTTTATGTTTGATCGGTTCCCGGGTCGGGTAGAGTCGGGTTTTTCCTTTTGCTCACCCCTAGAGTCATTAAGCTATAAATAATATTACAATGTTGAAGGAATGGGTCTCGGGTGAGACTCGCAAGGCATAGTGCAACCTTTAGTTGCAAGCAAGTAGGCTTCCCAAAGCAAAAGGTTTGGGTGCCGAGGTCAGTTGTAATTTTTACTTGGATTTGATGCATTTAATAAATTAATTGTATGTATTTTCCTTTTAAGAACATATACAAATATGACATATTATGATAGGTATCCTACCATTACATGTTATCTGATTTACTTTCAAAGTTTTAGGGTAAATTACATTTTTCGTCCTTTATGTTTGTAACGGGTTGCAATGGATAACCTTTAACTTCGATAATTACAGTCACAGTCCTTTATTTGGAAAACGCATTACATCTTTCGTCCTTTAGCACTAACCAAGTTAAAATTTTTAGTTATGTCTATCCACTTAAGGGTATTCTGGTCATTTATATTTTTATTTAAAATGTTCATTATTAAATAAAACAAAAAAATTGACATATATATAAAACATCATCTTCCCCAATTCAATTATTTCCCCAATTCCCAAACCCTAAAACACCATTGTAGGTATCTTATAATTGGCGTCATCCAAGACGTTGTTCCGTACTGAATGATGAAACAGTGGTTAACCAAGGAAGGTTAATTCACTTGTCTCATCAAGTAGGGTTAATCCCTTCTTTCCGAGGATCGGTGGCTGGATCGTCCGCTGATCTGTCTCCTGCACAAGGAAAACACACTGTGACTCGTAACAAGGAGAATGGGGTGGGGGTGCTCCTTGTTATCACTCTCCGGCGTGAGAATCCGTATTTGCTTGAGAGCAAAGTGTGTGATAGTAGTAAGAATGAGAGAGTAGATAAGCGATACCTCAAACCTGGTCTGGGATGGGTATATATAGCCGAAGAGTGAAGGAGGGTAATTAAGTGGCTAGACTGACAACGCGCAGCCCTCTGCAGGTGTGTCAGGAGCACAGGTCACGGAGGTGACGCCACGTCCCACTATGGTTGTCAGTCTGTGTGCCAGCGTTGCCTACGTGTGGGCTGACAGATGACTGCCATTGGTGCCACTTGCTGTTCTGGTCACCTGAGTCAAGGTATCAGTCCCACTTGCGTCGTCACTAGGATGCGGTGCTAGGCCGCATCGCTCTCTGCGGTAACCGGGGTTGTTTCCGCGTCCCTTGCTTTGACGAATATGTGTACAGGATGCGGTGCCAAGCCGCATCGCTATGTGCGGTAACTGTTGTTGTTACCTTATCCCTTGTCATGACGAAAATATTTATAGGATGCGGTGCTAAGCCGCATCGCCATGTGCAACATCCGTTTTCATACACCAGGTAAGTCTTCTCATCACTTGACCGATTGGATTCGGTAGCTGCGTTCGCGTGTGCCCGCACGGACGCAGATAAGTTCTTGCTGCTGGGAGTATTTGATAAGGGTGATGGTCACTCGTGACTGCTTTGGTGCGAGATTTGGGACCATACCCCTTCAATTAGCAAAGAGGGGAAAATCAGATCTGATTCGTTTTGTTTGAAACAAAAATAACATACAAAAGTGCAGCCGATATGCATTGGATGAACGAAGCTCTGTCTAATTTCCGGTGATCAGAGCTCTATTTGTTTGGTGCTTTTGGGTATTAGAGTTCGGATCATTGATATCTCCGGTTGAGTTTAGATTTCGGGTCGGATCAGATCCATTGATTGTTGGTGTAATCATGGTTGTGGTATGTACTATATTCTTTTAATTAATTTTGTTGATTTTGACTGTGGATATGATTGTTCTTCCCGATTCTCATAATTGTGATTGTGTTTGTTAAGTTTGACTTAAATTGAATGCACATTACCCTTTCATGGATAATTATATAATTTGGGGTTAAAAGACATAAAAGCCCTCATGTGCAATGCACATGCCATACTTAACCTGAAAATTTAACCATGTTAGTGCTAAAGGACGTAGGGTGTAATGAGTTTTCCAAATAAAGGACTGTGCCTGTAATTATTAAAGTTAAAGGTCATCCACTGCAATTCGATACAAACATAAAGGACGAAGAGTATAATTTACCCAAAGTTTTAACTCTGTCATGTTATATGTTCTGTTTTAAAGGTACAAGGTGGTTCAAACAATTGTATTTTACAAGTGTGATTCGAAAATTTGTATTGTAGAATCAAATCATCGGTGAACCAAAGTTAACATTGAGAAACCTAGAAAGTTTGCATCAAAAGAAACCTAAACAAAGATCATATTTCAGTAAGCCCTTATGGTTCAAAACAGTAATGTAACAATAATCTAGCATAAAATGATCACTAAACACCTAAAGTTACAACATTTAGACATTTTGCATCAAAAGAACCCAAAACAAAGATCAGTAGTGTAACATCAAACAATCACTAAACCCTTAACTAAAGTTAAAAACATTGAGAAATTTTGCATCAAAAGAAACCAAAATAGAGATCAGATTCAGTAAGCCAACAGAGAATCTAACATTGAAAACTAAAACTACCTGGTGAAGAAGAAAACCCTGACTTTGGTGAAAAGAAAACCCTGATTTTGGTGAAGACAAAACCTTGATTTTGGTGAAGATTTGCTTCAGTCTGTGTGTGTGTGAAGAGTAGTCCTTATAAGTTATACCCCGCTAATTTTGAATGATAGAGCGTGCATGTCACGCGCACCCACCAATGTACAAATGATCTTTTTCTTTTTTTCTCTTTTTGGTATAAACTTTCATTTAGATGGCTAAACTTGAACTCGGGGCGTGGGAACCAAACCAACGCCGCTTTAGTTACACCGGGCCAGCTTGGGTAGCGGCGTTGCCCCTCTGGCGTGACTATGAAGCCTGGCGTGGGGCGGGTTAGGGAGATGATGTGGATGATTGGGATTGGCTAGGAAAAGTCGACCGTTTGGGGTAGCCGTTGGGTAACGGCTAGATTAAAAATATGTATATATATATGTATATGTATATATATATATATATATATATATATATATATATATATATATATATATTTCTTTTTCAAACTTATAAATATTCAACTATTTTTTAAAACTTTTACCACTTCTCTACTTTTCACATTCTTCAATCTCTATATTTTTTTATAAATTCAACTCATAATCCTCTACAATGCATCCACTTAACCGAAACCTCGACCCGAACAACCTCTTTGCTTTCCAAGAGAACCCGAACTCTAGCCCGCCACAAAACCGCCAACCACCAAACCCGACCCAAATACCCCACCGCCAACCACAAGGTTTTGTATACTCACCTTGTCCCGAGCTAGCCGGAATGGCGTCATATATAGGGGGCGTATCTTCACAAACTTTCCATACGACGATACATCTATTCCAAGTAACATATCCCAACCCAATTTCGTACCGAAACACCGCCCCGCCCCCAGCTTCGTCCTCACCTTCCCTTTCCAGACGTTGATGCCGGTCCGCAAAAGGACAAAAATCATCCCTCCCTCTCTCTCACACACCTATACATACAATATATACATATACGTTTTAGGTCCATCCCCCTATTTTCATACATCCATCCTCTTTGCCTCATCCTCACACCCATCTTACGTAGATCCTACGTGGCGGATCATACTCCAAGGGAGGACCATCACCATACCGCATAGCCTAATCAAAGAAGCATGAGTGCAACAGGTGGGACTGCAGATTTCTTCTACAGAGAAGCTCAGCGCCTCGGTTATGTTGCCAGTTCTGCCTTCTAAGCTAATCTTTAATGTGTTTATGACCTTTATTTATAACAATTTGTGATAAGAGTTATTATAATAATATCATTGATTTTGATACAGCTCGTTCAGATTCAAAAACACTACAAATTATTGAGGTTGTGGTGGTGAGGGATGCATGTGGTCTAGAGAGAGAAAGAAAGATGAGAGAGATGAAGGTGGAGAGAGAGAAATAGATAAGGGTTGTTGAGGTTGTGGTGGTGGGGGATGTATGTAGAAAGAAAGATGAGAGAGAAGAAGGTGGAGAGAGAGAAATAGATAGGGGGAGAGATATATAAGAGAGAGAAATCTAATAATAATTTATTTTTTTAATTATAAGGATATTTTTGTCATTTAACAAATACTTACTAAAAAATTATAACAGTGTTAGAAATTTGGAATAAAATGGTTAAAAAAAGTGGCTATAATAACTCGTTAAACTTTTTGATTTTATACTCAAACGCTTAAAAATTTACCCCCCATATGATATTACTGGTTTCTTTCCGGAGCAAATCGGCGGCAAAGCACTCAGACCATGTCCGGCGTTGATTTTCTGACGAAATTTATGGCTAGATTGGATGAGTTCAAAGCAGCGTGTATGGAAGACTCCGACGCTGAAACAGAGGACGAGTTAAAAAAGAAGAACGATTTCTATATAGAAGTAGAAGAAAACGAAGAAGATTCCCACAACATTCAAGCTGTAAATTGTTCTTCTATTTTGCTTTTAAACAATTTATTGTTATTTTAATAATATTCATGAGCTAGGGTTTTGAAATTGTACGTTTGTTTTTAGGGATTTGAAGATTTCAATCTTTCTCCTGAGTTAATGAAGGCATTGTACGAGGATATGAAGTTTGTGAGGCCCAGTAAGATCCAATCAATGAGTATGCCGAAGATACTAACTCCACCTTACCAGAATTTGATCGCTCAGGCACCTACTTGCTCCGGGAAGACAACTTGTTCTGTGCTCGGTATATTGAGTCGCGTTGATCCTACATTACCTGCTCCTCAGGCTCTTTGTATATGTCCAACCAGAGAACTCGCCGCTGAGGTATATCAAATCTGTTTGGTTCTATTGCTAAAGAAAGAGTTGTGATGTATGATTGATTGGTTTATCCAACCAGAGAACTCGCCGCTGAGGTATATCAAACCATGGTTGCAAAAGTCGCTAGTCGGTAGACCAGGGAGTACTCGGACATGTTAAATTATAAAGAAATTACTTTTTAGAGATTAAATATATGTCAAATAACATATAGTTACTAATATTTATAACAAAATACTTGAAAATGATATTTATTCTTTAATAAGGAGAGGAGGGAGAGAGAGAGAGTCAGAGAGGAGATTTCTGTTTTTTTTTTCAATAGAGTTAATTGCCATTTTAGTCCCTGTGGTTTGGGTCATTTTGCCAATTTAGTCCAAAGGTTTTATTTTTAACATCTGGATCCAAAAAGGTTTCATCGTTGCCATTTTGGTCCAACTGACTTAACTCCATCCATATCTGTTAAGTCTGCCAAGGGCATTTTTGTCATTTCATTTTTCTTTTTATTAACCCTTTTTTCTTTATTGCTTTTTCTTTTACATGAAATGACAAAAATGCCCTTGGCAGACTTAACAGATATGGATGGAGTTAAGTCAGTTGGACCAAAATGGCAACGATTAAACCTTTTTGGATCCAGATGTTAAAAATGAAACCTTTGGACTAAACTGGCAAAATGGCCCAAACCACAGGGACTAAAATGGCAATTAACTCTTTTCAATATTTATATTTTATTTTCTATTTCATACACAATTAGTCCTTTGAAATTCAAGTTATTTACTTAGTAGTCCCCAGGGAGGTAAAATGACAATAGTACCCTCATGTGCCTTGCACATGGCTAGATTTAACAAAAAAAATTAACTGGGTTTGGCCTAAAGGACAAAACGTGCAAGATTTTGAAACATTAAGGACAAAACTCATCAATTTTAAAGGTAAAGGACAGCGCCTGAAATTTAGGACAAACATAAAGGACAAAACTTGTAATTTACTCCATAGTTATTAAAGCGAGCGCCCAGGCGCGCCTAGGTGCAAATAAAGCCCCGGGCCCAACAAATCGCCCTGAGTGCGCCTCGCGCCTTTAATAACTATGCTTCATGTTAGTTCATGTCATAGTTATTAAAGCAGCGCCTGGGCGCAAATAAAGCCCCCGGCCCAACAAATCGCCCTGAGTACGCCTCGTGCCTTTAATAACTATAGGCGTAGAAATTATGTTTTATTATTATTTAAGTCAAACTAGGCCCGATTTGACCTACTAGATCCAATTCTGGCCGAGGTTGACAGGTTTGACCGACTCCGAGTAATTAGGCGGAGTCGAAGAAAGTCGCCTCGGCAGCCTACCTTGTAGCGACTACTCGGGGAGTACTCGGCTCAAACTATGGTTGATTTAGTTACAAAGTTTGAGTTATGTTTTGATTTTGATGTGCAGAATATGGAAGTACTACTGAATATGGGAAAGTTTACTGGCATAACATCAGACTTGTGTCTTCCTGTGGGTAGCGTTATATCCGACTGTTATGTTCCACCCTCCGAGAGAGCGCCACTGACAGCACAGGTCATTATCGGCTCACCAGGTACTGTTGATCAAATGATAGCAGCCAACAAGCTGAGTATATCTGATTTGAAGATCCTTGTGTTTGAGGAGGTAGACTTTATGCTGGTACGTACATACCGGAGATGATCCTATGTTATAATTTTAGTATATGGCATTTGGTTTCCATGGATTGTGTAATACTTTGTGGAGTGAATACTTGTTTTTTTTTTTTTTTTTTTTTTTTTTTTTTTTTTTTTTTTTGTTCAGGCCGCTTATAAACATGTAGCTGTGCGTATAATTGAAGAAGTTGACAGGCGGAATCCCAAATGCCAGGTGTGTTGTCATTATTATAATAATAATAATAATAATGTTAATCAAGTTCTATCCTCCGACTACATTGATTTAAGCAAAAACAATGTACTGCAGGTTCAACTGTTTTCGGCTACATTCAGTGACGCAGTGAAGGATTTTGTATCAACACTTGAGAACGATGTGTTTGTACCAGAATTCCGCCAATTGTTTGTTAAGAAGCAAAAACTGTCTTTGGGTTCTGTCAAGCAATACAAAGTGAATGTAGACGATGAGCTCTCGAAGATTATGGTGATAAAGGATAAAATATTGGAGTTAGGAGATGGAGTCTGGCAAGCAATTATATTTGTGAGAGCAATAAAAGGTGTCGAAATGTTACATGAGGCGCTTGTTAATGATGGTTATGCGGTAGCAACAGTTAAAGGTTCTCTTTCATACAAAGAGCAAGAGAAGTTGATCAAAGAATTCAAATACGGGTCGACTCGGATTCTAATATGGTTTTCTTGCTCCGGGGTTTGATCATTCTCTGGTTTGTATCTTTGATTTCCGGCGTTTTCTTACCTTTTTTTTTTGAGTAAAATTCCGTTTTGCTCCCTGTGGTTTGGTCATTTTAACGGTTTTGCTCCAATAGTTTAAAAATAGCCATTTTCCTCCCTGATTTTTCTAACTTATCTTCGTTTTGCTCCCAGCCTCTAACTCCATCAGGGAGGAAACTGGCGACAAACTCGAAAGATTAGGGAGAAAACTGGCGACAAACTCGAAAGATCAGGGAGGAAAATGGCTATTTTTAAAGTATTGGAGCAAAACCGTTAAAATGACCAAACCACAGGGAGCAAAACGGAAGTTTACTCTTTTTTTTTTTTTTTTAATTGTAGTCTTATTACTTTTTCCGCTTCTTATCAGGTTAATCTGGTGGTTAACTATGATCTCCCAGTCCTAACTTGTAATTCTACACAGCCTGACTATCAGTCATACCTACGCCGCATAAGTAGAGCAGGACGGTTTGGCCGCAAGGGTATGTAATGCTTTTTTCATTTTTTATGATTGAGTGAATTTCAAGGATTGTCCTTTATCTTTATACCCATTTTCACGGGCTGTCCTTTATGTTCAAATTTGACGAGTTTTGCCCTTTATGTTTTCATATCATACACGTTTTGTCCTTTACGCATAACCCAGTTAGTTTTTTCAGTTAAATTTGGTCATGTGCTTTGCACATGAGGGAATTTTTGTCAATTCAAAGGTTGCAGAAGCTTTGAGCTGTAAATTTGCTGTTGAACTTACCTTTGAATTGACAAAAATGCCCTCATGTGCAAAGCATATGACCAAATTTAACTGAAAAAACTAACTGGGTTAGGCCTAAAGGACAAAACGTGTATGATATGAAAACATAAAGGACAAAACTCGTTAATTTTGAACATAAAGGACAACGCCTGAAAATTGATATAAAGATAAAGGACAATCCTTGAAATTCACTCTTTATGATTTATATAGTTGTGCGCGTATGGCATGTAAAGAATATTCAGACTTGCTACTTGTGACTCGTATGCAACTTTGGACTTGATAGAAATGGTTTTCTATTGGTCAAATGTCTATAATGCCCCTCAACAAGGAATGAAACATGTGGGCTAAAACTCAAGGAAATGTTTCTAGGGCTGTAAACGAACCGAACGAACACGAACAAGGCTATGTTCATGTTCATTCGTTAAGGTAATTTGGATGTTCGTGAACTGTTCGCGAACACATGACGAACAGAAGCTTGTGTTCGTGTTCGTTCGTTAAAGAATTTTGGTTGTTCGCGAACAGTTCGTAAATACTAACCACGAACGCAAATGAACACAAATGAACTTTAATTTTGAAAATTAAAAAAGGTACCGTTAATCTTAAACATTGTACACAACGAAAGTAGTTAAACATAACCATTTAAAGATTGAAGGGATGGATAATATTGGGTTCAATCGATTGGAGATAGGCTGAACGAAGGAGCGTGATATCAAAGAGGGAGAGGGTCAGAGAGCGGGAAATAATACATATGGGGTAAAGTAAAAAATTAATAAAACATTAAAAACTTTTAGAAAAATAAACATAAAAAACCGAACACGAACGGACATAAACGAACGAACACGGACGAACATATTACCGAACGTTCACGAACGCAGTCGAACGAACGAGACCTTTGTTCGTGTTCGTTCGTTAAGCTTATCGAACAAAATTTTTTGTTCGTGTTTGTTCGTTAAGCTAATCGAACAAACATAAACGAATTTCCCGCCGAACGGTTCACGAACTATTCGCTGAACGTTCGGTTCGTTTAGAGCCCTAAATGTTTCATTACCAGAGTATTGCTTCAGGTGATGGGATGCCGTTTCTAACAAACTGTTTACAATGTTATAGGAGCTGTATTCAACTTACTATGTGGTGCTGAAGACAACAGGATGATGGAAAAAATCGAGAAACGCTTTAAACTTGGTGTTACTGAGGTAAATATTTCTTATAAAACGGGAAACGACTTTTAGGGCTTTTTGCAATCTATAAAATACGCTGTTGTGTCATGGTAAGAGGTTGTAGATGAACCGTACCAACATGAACTGCATGGCTTGTTCGTGTCCGTTTGTTTGTTGAAGTTTAACCGAACAAAAGAACAAACATGAATATATAAGATATATAGATTATTTGTACGTAAACAAACATGCATGGACGAACGGACATAAATGAAGAGAAGACCAAACGGACACAATAATATTGATACGAATTTGACCCTATTTTGAAGTAGAGTTTTTGGGATCCGATCGAATAACTAATTAGTTATAGAGTGAATTTCAAGGATTGTCCTTTATCTTTATACCCATTTTCAGGTGCTGTCCTTTATGTTCAAAATTGACGAGTTTTGTCCTTTATGTTTTCATATCATACACATTTTGTCCTTTAGGCCTAACCCAGTTAGTTTTTTCAGTTAAATTTGGTCATATGCTTTGCACATAAGGGCATTTTTGTCAATTCAAAGGTAAGTTCAACAGCAGATTTACAGCTCAAAGCTTCTGCAACCTTTGAATTGACAAAAATGCCCTCATGTGTTTGCACATGACCAAATTTAACTGAAAAACTAACTGGGTTAGGCCTAAAGGACAAACGTGTATGATATGAAAACATAAAGGACAAAATTCGTCAATTTTGAACATAAAGGACAACGCCTGAAAATGGGTATAAAGATAAAGGACAATCATTGTATGGATCTATTGGTGAACCGGCACATGCTTTACGGTTACCATATTTTGTTTATTTTGTAGGTGCCATCATGGACAAGTGATGACGACTTCAAAGACGCGTTGAAGAAAGCTGGTTTGATGTAAAGTTTTTGCATCGGTCCTTAATCTAAGCATGTCATCTAATTATCACTTGTTGCAAAACGAGATTTCAGTGGGTTGAACTATGAGTTAACTGAATCTAATTATCATTTCTAGTAATCTTTAATTAAAAAAACTAGCCCACTTTTTTAGTGTATAGGGGCATTAATCAATTTTCGGCTTCTTCCTGCTGTTATTTTGTTGCCAAAGAGCATGTATTTTCAAGTTATTACCCTTTAATAAAGCTACTCTTTAAACCTTTTATTTTGATTTAAATTCTAAAAGGATCTAGAAGACCCTAAAATTAGCTTGAATCTTTTTTAATATAATGTTTGAACAAGTGAAAAATATTTTCTGAAACAACTAATGTTTGGACAAGTGAAAAGGACTTTTTGAAACAACTTTATAAGGTGGAAAAGTTATTTCTGAAAAGCTAGGAAACATTGACTTTTTAAAAAGCCAATAAGTCACTAAGGGGCTGTTTGTTTACCTCATAATGAGCCTTTTAATGGTTCAGACCTCTTACTGGTTCAGACTGTTTGTTTCACGAGCAGATGTCTGAATGGTTCAGACATTTGCCTCTGAATGGTTAAGATTTATACAGAGTCTGAATGGTTAAGACCTTTAATCTGAATTGGTTAGACATTTGCCTCCGAATGGTTAACCATTATACGTGCTCTTAATGGTTCATACCTCTTACTGGTTCAACACTTAATAGTTCAGAACTCTTACTGGTTTAGCACTTAACCATTCAGATGTTGTCAAAGAGCCCCTAAGTTGTTTCAAAAAGCTAAGCCAAACACCCCCTAACCTCTCCGAATCTGAGCCCAATCATAACCCAACAAAGAGTTTGGGCTGAGCTTAAGATCTGTTTGCTTAACTTCAAAGAGTTAAAGCTTAATCTTGGCTTTGTTTAGAACTCTAGTTTTAAAGATCAAGTTCGGCCTGTGAATAAATTTTCAAGTTCGACTTTAGCCCATATATCTAGTATTTTAATTTAAACGTATATGTTAATGGACTCGTTTGGGCTCTCAAGCCTAGGTATGCACAATATATTGAGCTTGTTTGCTTTATATAACCTCTAACCAGACACCCTTCGAGCTTTAGCAAATCGTTCTCGTGTCACTCGCGAGTTACTAGACTCAGTTACACCCCTCCATATCATATTAAAATATAGTGGAGAAAAACCTAACAGCCACAATACAAATCTAGGTCGGTTCTGGTGATTGGGTTGAACCGTATCTAGCATGATAGTCTTTTCCAAGTTTAGATATGAGATGCATCATGCAGATAAACCAACCTGTTAAAATGCCCTCGACCATACAACCACTTCAACAATAAAAATAAAGTATTTTATCACTAACAACAATATGAATAGGTATATAGGGGATGTGTCCATCGCTAATAGTGGCTAGGGATGTAGATGAACCATACGAACATGAATGGCATGTGATGACAACTTCAAATACACGTTGAAGAAAGCTGGTTTGATGTAATTTTTTTGTATCAGTTCTTAATCTAAGGGGACTAGGGGTGGTTCACTAGTGATAGAATTTATCACTCACAAGCACCAATCAAGTTTCGCCATGTCATTGACCATTTTTCCATCACTCACAACCATTTTTAGTGGGGGTGGTCATCACTCACCACCACACCCAACAATTTCCCCCAACCAACAAATACCCTCACAAAAATAAACCATAACGCGTTGAATACATCACGAAAATCGGTTTCCGTGGAAGATTAACGCGTTGATCATTGTACTGGCGGTGGGATATAACGCGTCAAACTTTATTCCGTGATATTATCACGGGAGTGCCCCGGGTCGCCTAAGGATGTCATCTAATTATCACTTGTTGGACACAAAGAATTCAGTGGGTTAAACTATGAGTGAACTGAATCTTATTATGACTTGTAGATTTTTTTTGAAAGGCCAACATAAATTTTTATTGCTTCAGAGCTAACGAGGTGCAAGCACAGAATTTACAAACAAAACACCACATAAAAGAAAACAATACACACAACACCAAAACAACCTCTAACTTGCTCTAAACACAAGAAAGAAAAACATTTACTTACAAATCTCAAAACTCAACCAATTCCTTCAAGTGATAGATGCCTCTTTCGATCTATTTTTTATCCAAAGAAAACCCAAAGTTTTAACCTCCTCAATCACCTTAGACGCCGAATTTGAAGTTCGATTAAACTCCGCCTCATTTCTCATTCTCCAAATGCTCCAAATGATAATAAGAGTGACAACATGGAAGGCCTTCTTTTCTTTGATCCTTGACATAAAGAATTCATAACCAAGAGTCTCTAAAGTTGAATGCATAGAAGCTAGGGATACTACACCACTCTTCAATTATTTACCATAGAAGCTAGGGATACTACACCACTCTTCATAATCACCATAAAACACGCATCTATCATCGAAGCTATGTATATTCCTTAAAACCAAAGACATGAATGTCGGGAGCCTTTCTTTTTCCGCTATCAATGCAACAGTTCGAAACTTTTTGGGAACCAATTATTCCTAACGAAGGCTGAATACGGTTAAAAAGTTTGATACTCTTTTTAATACTACTAACCGAACACATAGGTAGAATCTGGCTCCAGTAACCACCGGTCATCATGAGACACAATATAAGGATAGTAAGACGTTGGGGTGTGGAATCGTGAAGCATACGTGGAGGGGGTCCCCGATCGGGAAACCCCCCCCCCCCCCCCCATGAATGATCGGTGCCATGGGAATTATTCCCCGTTCGTCCCGAGCTAAAAATGTTACCGTTTGGCTTGTTGACCGTTGCCAACGGTACAATATGATAAAAAAACTTAAATTAATTATTTTTTTTCCTATTAAATACCACACAATCCATTTTTCAATTCACAATCTCAAACAATTTTCCATTTTTCAATTTATAGGGTTTCGAAAACAATGTGCATATGCGAAAAAACCTAACAATATAATTGTTTTATTTAACGTATTAAGTTTTACCTTTAACTCGAATCCTTTACTGTTAATTGTCTAAGTCAATATAAATACTAAACTTACAAAATCATAGATAATTTGTTTAGAATAATAAAGTTGATATAATCTTCAAATAAGATAATTAGCTTTAGCCCATGGCTTTATAGCCTAGTGGTATATTGGTGGTGGAATAAGGCTTTGGGACCAATAGGTCCTGGGTTCGATTCCCACAAGGGAGGTTTTCCCATGTTTATTGGGTTTCCTCCTGAATTGGTGTGGCATTATGCCTAGTGGAGATGAATATGATTGGGTGGTTCCTCTGGTGGCACGATGATACTTCAGTGATCCGAATTTGCCGTTCAAAAAAAAAAAAAAAAGATGATTAGCTTTACATACCTTTTAACATTTGGTTAATAGTTCTAAAATAAACATATGCAAATAATTGATATGCCATATATAGTAATGTTGATACAAGTATCATGAATTATTAACATTATATTATATTATATTATATACTAATAAAAGGAGAACTAAATGAATAGTGGTTGATATTTACGATATTGCCATTTAATGAAACAAACTAAATGAACAGTGAATTTAATTTGTTTTTTTTCATATGGGGTATGGGGCGGGATTGTGGCGTGAGTTGAGTACAAATGCCATCACCCCGGGCGGTCTTGGGTTTGGCGTGGCCCTTTGGGCAGGGGTTTTGGTCCGGGGGCGGGGTTGTGGCGTGGGTTGGGTACAAACGCCCAAGTCACCACCCCGGGTGGGCATGGGTTTCGGCGTTTCCCCTTAGGCGGGGGTTTCAGCCCGGGCGTTGGACGGGGCTATCAAGATGACATGGCGGGATCTCATTGGCCAAGACAAGTAGTCGTTTGGGCTAGCCGTTGACCAACGGCTATGTGTATATAAAAAAAAATTATTTACTATAAATACTCACACTTTTATTCATTTTTTACCACAACTACTTCACCTCTTCTATAATCGTCTCTATCTTATTTAAAAAAAATTCTTATCCAACCACAATACGAAAAATGAATCCTCATAATCGTGGTTTTGACCCGAACGATCCGTGGGTATTCCAAGAAATACCTAGCCCAGCATCCAATCGTCCAATTGCTCCCTTTTTAATACACTCCACGATGCCGGATATGGCTGGTTACGCATCGTTTATCTCGAATCGTTTGAAGAATGATGTCGGTCGAAAACACCAATGCCTTTCGCGCAACGCGCGTCATTAAAAAAACACTAGTTAACATATAATAAAAAAGAAACTGAATGAACAGTGTTTCATTCACTTTCTTTTTTAATATATATTAACTAATTTAGCATAGAATATATCATTAAGAGATCATTAAATGGTATAGGTACCGGTCTTAAATTTACCAAATTGGTGTATTTTTGGTACCGGTTCTGTACAGTTATTCACCGGTTTTTACCCTTAAATACCGTAATAAAAAAGAAACTGAATGAAGAGTGTTTCATTCACTTTCTTTTTTAATATATATTAACTAATTTAGCATAGAATATATCATTAAGAGATCATTAAATGGTATAGGTACCGGTCTTAAATTTACCAAATTGGTGTATTTTTGGTACCGGTTCTGTACAGTTATTCACCGGTTTTTACCCTTAAATACCGTAATAAAAAAGAAACTGAATGAACAGTGTTTCATTCACTTTCTTTTTTAATATATATTAACTAATTTAGCATAGAATATATCATTAAGAGATCATTAAATGGTATAGGTACCGGTCTTAAATTTACCAAATTGGTGTATTTTTGGTACCGGTTCTGTACAGTTATTCACCGGTTTTTACCCTTAAATACCGGTGTCGTACCAGTACCGACCGGTACCGAACCGTACCATACTAGGTATATTCGGTACCAATACCCACTTTTGGGGATTTCTGTAACGGGAACAGTGCTTTATAATTTATTTTTAAATTAAAATTAGAATGGAATACATCATTAAGAGATCAGCAAATGGTATCGGGTATAGGTACCGGTCTCAAATTTACCAAATCGGTGTATTTTCGGTACCGGTTCTGCACAGGTATTCACCGGTTTTTACCCTCAAATACCGGTACCGTACCAGTACCGACCGGTACCGAACCGTACCATACTAGGTATATTCGGTACTGGTACCCACTTTTGAGGATTTCGGTAACGGTATTTTTGGTACCGGTTGGTACCGAGCTCATCAAATCCTGTAGCAACGCAGCAATGCAAGTAATTGCACCGTTTAGATTACTTTTTGTACACACAGTAAGTAAACTGTATTTCGTTTGAATGAGGTTTTATATACACAACAACTTATTTTGCTTTCTTTTTTGTCTTTTTCTGTAATGAATGAATTGTAACATGTAAAATTAACTTGCATATTTAGAATATTGATGAGCAAATCGTATCAAATCCTGTAAACGAATCGGCATCGTATCGGTACCAAATTTATTATACCAAATCATTTTTGGTACCAATTTGGTACCTACCTCTTGGCATTTTCAGAATCGTTACTTTCGGTTTGACACCGGTCTAGCACCATACCTGTATTTATTGATTTTTACCTTCAAATACCATATCGTATTGTACCGAGCATTTTCGGTGCCGGCACCTAATTTCAATGATTTTCTGGATCAGTACTTTCGCTGCCGTTACCGGTACCGAGCTCATCCATATTTTAACGTGTTAGCACCGTAATAACTGAACTGAAAACAATCGAATTTCCAACGTGTAGGACGTGTGGGTCCTATTATTATTATATATTAGGTTATTTAAAATTGTATTTTTATGACGGAGTGATTATCCTTACCACGTCATTTTATTTATGTTTTGATATTCGGTATCTGTTTGCCGTTGCTGACACGCCTTTTGTAGTCATTGGGTCCCGCCGCAACGCGCGGGCGAAAAATAACTAGTTATAATATAGATTGAGAATGTCTTGATGAAGTAATGACAAATCATATGTAGGGTTAGGGATTCTAATATCCATAAACATTTTCATAACTTTATGATTATATTTGGATTTTCTGATTTTTTGGACCAAAACTAGATTATTAATTTGAACAAATTGTTTTTTTTTTTTTTTTGAAAGATTAATTTCATTCACACACCAAAAAACAGGCACGCGCTATGTCTCAAGGTGAGACCAAGCCGCAACCCAAGAACCATTACAAAATGTCAAAACGACACCACATCCTCCAATCTACATGCTTATTTTTATGGCCTATTTTTAAACCACAAAACACCTAAAGCCTTCACGTCCGTAATAATATCCATCACATTAATCTTCTTATTTTCAAAAATGACATCATTATTTTAACAATAATTTATGAATTAAACCGTGGTTAAATCTTTTCTAGTGGACGAGAGAACAGGAAATCAGCTGACTGGGATAATCATATGTTTTTAACGAAGAACACTGATGACACGTGGGATCCTATGAATGGTAGTGGAAAGATGTACGTCAGCATGGTATCCACGTAGGACAAGTGGGCCCGGGTATATTCATAGGATAGAAGACGAATCACGAAAGGTATAATGCTATGCGGATATGCGAATATGCTTCTACATCCCGCCTTTGCATATATCAACTTGCCTTCACAATTATTCTTGTCTAACAAGTCGGCTCCTTAATTTACCAATTTACCCTTTCTTCATTTAAGAACTACTCTATTGCCATTTAAAGGATTGTCTAACAAGTCGGCTCCTTAATTTACTAATTTACCCTCCTATGTAAAATCATATTTCTTTGCTTCAAAAGGATTATTATTATTATTATTATTATTATTATTATTATTATTATTATTATTATTATTATTATTATTATTATTATTATTATTATTATTATTTACTTGAAGTTATCTTAATATCTGTTGAATGACACTATAAATCTTTTGTGTTTCAATTGAGAACCATATTTATCACGAATGTTTATTGACATCGGCCTTACTCTTCCGATGTAAAGTACTCAAGCCGAGTCGAGTTTGAGCTGGTTTAAGCTCAAGTTTGTCTTGTTTTACTTGAAGGATATTAAACTCGGTGATTAATTTTCAAGATCAATCTCAGCTTGGGTTCGATTCGTTTATAATTTTCAATATTTTAATATTTTGTTTTATATAAATTATCTATATGTATTTATAATTATATTTTTCAAGTATAACGATTTAATTAATTTTTGCATTATATATCATTATTTTTATATAAGTAATAGCTTAGACTTGAGTTCAGACTTGACTCAATTCAAAGTTTTATAGATCAACTTCGGTTAGTTTAGCTTGAAAAAAAGAAAACGTATGTCGCTTACAGTTTACACACACATTTGTAAATTGTAATCCTGCCCCCTCCCACTACCAACCGTCACTTTGTTGGTTGAAAATTTGAATTTAAACACCTTTTTTACGTCAAGAAAAAAAAATTAACGAGCAACGAATATTTTAATATTTTGGTATTAAATTAAGGGGTGAAAGAGGAAATTCGTGGTTTATGCTTTCATGCATGTCTATTCATGAAACACTACACGCCATTTTTTGCTTTTAATATTAAAGAGTTACATAGTGTGTGATAAGCTTTTGCCAAATTTGAATCCATGTTTTCACACATTATTTGAATCATAATGCGTTATTAATTAAATAAGTAGATGCCTATTTGTGGGTAAATATATTGTCTAGTATGTTTGGACACAATTTATTTTGAGTTAAATTCAATTTTGCTTACTAAGGTTTGATAAAAACATTCATTTTCCTCTAATAGATTTAAAATGTCGATTTACCTCTAAAAGTTTTATTATTTGTTTCATTTTTATCCAAACTTCTAACAACATCCATTTCGTTCGTTAAGTCTAACCCGTGTGTCTGTCATGTGATGGGTATCTTTGTCATTTTCCATGTTAAAATAAAAAATCCGTACACAAATACTAAAAAAAAACCTACACAATGTTAAAATAAAAAATCCCTACACAAATACTAAAAAAACCCAGTATTTCACGTCAGTTCGCCGTGGAATGAGTTTTTGAAGATAGCGAACTGATGTGAACTATTGAGTTTTTATATAGGGTTTTTTTTTAGTATTTGTGTAGGGATTTTTTATTTTAGAATGGAAAATAACCAAGATACCTATCAAATGACAAACACACGGGTTAGACTTAACAAACGAGGTGGATGTTGTTAGAGGCTTGGATAAAAATGTAACAATTGATAAAACGTCTTTTGAAGGTAAATCGATGTTTTAAATCTTTTGGAGGAAGATAGATATTTTTGTCAAACCTCAAGAAGCAAAATTGAATTAAATTCATTTATTTATCTAGTTATAGTATTTATATCCAATATGTGAACCTTTTACCTGATTTGAATACATATTTTCATACATTATTTTAAAATTTGAATGACTATGCGTTATTGATATGACTATTTATAAGTAAATATATTGTATAGGATGTTTGGACAAAATTTATCTAGTTATAATATTTGTATCCAATTTAGTTTCCGGCTGATAGTTATTATTGTAAATAGTATTTACATAATGGCTATTGGCTAATATGTTTCCTTTCCTCAATTCTTGATATGATACTATATATTTTTATATAAACTATACAGGTAAAACACACTTTGTTTTATGGTTGAAGACTTGAAGCATAAAGGCATTGAGCTTGTTATCTTGTAAGATATATCGAATGTTAGTAAGAGCATCTATTATGCGCAGCTGCAAACTTGCGGGGTCCTACATGGTATCACAGCCAAGAGCGGGAACACCATGTCAAAACTAATGTTTGCTTTAATTGTAGAAAGTTAAGATCATAAGTCACTCCCAAGTTGACCGACTGGAGAGTTGTGAGTACTTGACCTAGGCGGAGAGTACTCGGGGAGTAGTCAGACATGTTAAATTATAAAGAAGTTATATTTTGAAGGGCAAGTTAGGGAATTCTTGATGAGGCAATAAAGATCTAGAATAGTGAAGTGTTTTGGCATCATCTGTTTCAGGGGGAGATTGTTAGGATTAAACCCTACAAAGGAACAGTTGATAAAGCCAAAACTTGTTCAGAGCAGTGGATCCATAATAAGCAGTTGTTTGTAACATATCTTTCCCCTTGACAGTGGTCCTAACATCTGATGACCCAAAGCACTGCTCATTACAACTGCTGCTGATCTAAAGACCGTTGAAGATAAAGCACTGATGCTCAATCTACTGATATGTATCAAGTACCGCTGACGACCAAAGCGCTGCTGGAGCTATAACAGTGGAATGAGAATCAGTAGTTTAGTTGTACATTATATTTGTTATTATTAGTTTGTATCAGTGGTTGTAGGTTGTTAGGAGGTACAAGAACAAACATTTTTACAAAATCCCAAATCACCAGATCATGTAAGTGCATTGAAGTAAAAGTGGAAATGATGTTATTCATGTGGTCCTGTTGCGCTTTTGTTTGACGTCTAATATGGGTTCATGATCTAATCCGGTGAATTGTAGACATTATTGTTGAATCCAATTAGATGTTTGATGTAATGAGGTCGTATTAATAACAAATAATAATTAATATAACTAAGTTTTCCGAGTCCAGGAAGCAATCCCGGGTAATAACCTAGTGTCAATATATATAAAAAATACATATTCAAATTAGTATGCAAAAATTGATATTCATTCATTTGAAAAATGATATTCACTTTTTAATATGATAGACACATGGATTATGCTTTATTTATTTTTAAGCCAAATTCAACCTGAGTTGACTAACTAGATCCGATTTTGGCCAAGATTAACTGCGTTTGATTGATCTCGAGTAATTAGGCAGAGTTGAAGAAAATTGTCTTCACAACCTATCTTGTAGCGATTACTTGGCCTTCAAAACGTTATTTTACAACATTACGTAAAAGTATTGCTATGCATCATCAAAACCATATAGAGATAAAACTCTCATGTTCTGAAGTAATTCGTCATATATGTATACTTGTAATTTAATTATATTTTATAGATGTATATTTTTAATTTAATTGTATTTTATGTATTGCAAGCGATTATATAAGATCTAAAAATTCCAAGAAAAAAAGTGATAGCTCAGCTGCTCAAGGCCAAGCCTTTAATATGTGGCTCTAAAATTTCCAAGTGATAAGTCGTAGTCCCGGGACTTTAGTCTTTAGGACTCCTTTGTATAAATAAAAACGTCACTTGAAGTATAAGGATATAAATAAGCTCCTCAATAAAAATAATCGAATAATATGTATAGACATGTAACAAATAGTCTATATTATGTGGCTACGATACAACAATAGTATACGTCATTCTCATTTATCAATCCTTCAATTATTTTACATTTAAGGTTTATAGTGGCCACGTTTAAAAGGTGTGTTGTTAATTTATTTTCTAGCAACATATTTTTAAGAGCCAACTACTAAAATAGTCCTAGTCCACAAGTACAACCCTTATGTATTTTTATCCAATTCTTTCAATTTACATCCAAAATATCGTGTACACCGATGTTACACGTACACAAAAATCCAGAAAGAGTTTACAATTGTACGAAAACAAAATCCTGAAAGAGTTTACAATTGTACGAAAACGACTGGATTATGTCTGTGCGTTGTGACGGTTTGGTTTTAAATAAAAGGAATATTGCATTTTAATAATCCCAACTATTCGCCATTGGCCCGCAACAATCCTAACTTTTAAAATAACCATTGGCAATCCTAGCTTTTAACATATTGGCCTCCAATAGACTTTGACTAACAGAACCCTAACGCCGTTAGTATCCGGTCACCGACGATATAAATAAATAGTTTGGTCGGATTAAACGTAAATCAAATTGGTAGGGAAATACTTTTTAGCCTTTTTGGTAAAGTTTTTTTTTACTAGATGATAAAACACATCAAAGAAATGTTACATTAGGACTCATCTCACCATTTCTGAATGGTGGTCATCTTAAATTCTAGTAATTTGTATGTGATCCCTAATTGACTGTTGTTCATACCATCTCCGACAAGTTGGGCCCTAATTGACTTCCGTTTTTATAATCCAACAATTTTATACCAAGTGGCACTATAAAAGTATGAATCCAAATTAATGTCACGTTTTCTTGTAACAATAATAGTTTAGTAAGCAAGGAATTAATATAAATTGAAATAATAGTATTCAAAAGAATGGTAATTATATCTATAATCCTTACATCTTAAGATAAATTTTATAAACCTTTAAAAATATTTTTCATTATTCTTTTTTTTTTGAACGGCAAATTTTTCATTATTCTTAAATTATAAAAATCATATATATGAACTGAATAGTGATTTCTTGTAATATTTTTGTGAGTGGAGAAGAAAAAAAAATAAAAATGGATTAAATTCTTGTAATATTTTTATGAGTGGAGAAGAAAAAAAACAATAGAAATGGATTAAAAAATATTATTCATTTAAATAGAGATAAAAAAAAGGAATTACATATTGATAAAATTAAAATATTTTCTAAGTTAAACACCTGGGGGTGGTATCAAATTAAGAGATAAAATAAGGAATTACATATTGATAAAATTAAAATATTTTCCAAGTTAAACACCTGGGGTAGTATCGTAATATCACTCAAGTTGCGACAAAACCATTTAATTTTAATGAGATGGCAAACTGGCAATTAAAAATATAATCAAGGGTAAAATGGTAATCTCAAATTGAATCAAATAAAACCATCCGCTATAAAATAGGGACATATTCTCCATTTAGCTTCCCACAACAACAACCGAAAATAGAGTAAAGCAAAAGCCAATCAACCCAAAGAGATCACTTCCCACCAGATTAGATACATACATGCACAGATTATAGATTTAGAAAGAGAAACAAAGAAGAAACCAATCTAGAGAGAGACACAAGCGATTTGCTTCATATTAAGGTACAATTCTTCTTCATAGTTTATGTTTACATTACTTTAATTTATGTGTTCATCGTCTTCAATCGATGTTTTCGTCATCCAAAACTTATAAAAACAAGAATCTTATCATCTTTGGTCACTTTGTTCTTAGATTAATGATTCTAGTACTTGAAAAACATGTTTTGTAGTTTAATTTTTGGTCGTAGATTTTGTTTTGTTAGGCTAACTAATTTCTACCCAACTTTTGCTAGTTTTTATCAATGTTTTAAAAAACTGGTTCAAACTGGCCGGTTGTACCTGTTGAACCGTCCGGTACATCTGGTTGAACCACCCAATACACACAGTGAAACTGTTTCTAATCCAAATTCGGTACGGTTTAAAAACCGGATTTTAAAATTTGAGCCAAATCCGGTACGGTTTAAACTGGATTTTAAAACATTGGTTTTTATCCGATATGTGAATTTGAAGTAAAGAACAATTATGGGTCATTTTTGTTCTGATGCTATGTCTCCATCAGTTATTCTTTTCATTAATTTGAAGTTAACTTTACACGAAATTACTTTGGTTTTTTAGTCGAATCAGATTCTTTATTTTTTTTTATTAGACGGTAGAGAATTCCAAGATTTTCTGGAACAATTAATTTGATTTGTTAGAATAATTGTTTTTCCCCTTTTGTCTTTTATCGATTTTTTAATCAATGTATAATCTGTTGTTGAGATCAAATACAAATAGGTTTTATCACAGTAAAAATACAAATAATTAACTAGAGTAATTATTATTATTATTATTATTATTATTATTATTATTATTATTATTATTATTATTATTCGTGTGTATATGTAATATGAGTTAAATGCCATTTTAGTCCCTGTGGCTTGGGCCATTTTGCTAGTTTAGTCCAAAGGTTTCATTTTTAACCTGTGAGTACAAAAAGGTTTCACAGTTTCCATTTTAGTCCACTTGGTTAACTTCATCCATTTTTCTGTTAACGAGAAGGCCAATTTGGTCATTTTGTATGTAATTCTGTTAACTAAAAGGGCAATTCAGCCATATAAAATGACCGAATTGGCCTTCTCGTTAACAGAAAAATGGATGAAGTTAACCCAGTGGACTAAAATGGCAACTGTGAAACATTTTTGGACCCACAGGTTAAAAATGAAACCTTTGGACTAAAGTGGCAAAATGACCCAAACCACAGGGACTAAAATGGCATTTAACTCATGTAATATTTATCTAATTTTATTTTATTATCTTTTGTTTACCAGATTGATATTTCAAGGAGTTAAAGAAAGTTTGAAGTGTAACTTGTAATATATAAATGGGTTCCATATCAGAACCAGCCCATGAGTCAACTACAAGAAGCACAAAACCTCCAGGAATCAAATATGTAGAATGCACAAAGAAATCAAACATTTCATTCAAATCCCATCAAGCAATTGTGCTAATTGTCACATTTCTAGCTTATGCAAGCTACCATGCTACTCGAAAAACGACTAGTATCATCAAAAGCGCGCTTGATCCTCAATCGCCTGACGAAACCTTGCAATCGGTCTCATTTTTGCGAAGATCGAACGCACTTTCGTGGGTTCTTGGAAACGGTTGGGCTCCGTTTAATGGATCGAATGGGACGGTATTGCTCGGGGATCTTGATTTGGCGTTCTTGTTTGTTTACGCGGTTGGCATGTTCTTTTCGGGACATATTGGGGATAGAATGAATTTAAGGATCTTTTTAACGATCGGGATGGTTGGAACGGGTTTGTTTACTTCGTTATTCGGGCTCGGATACTGGGCAAACATTCATATGTTTTACTACTACTTGGTAGTTCAAATGGCAGCCGGGTTGTTTCAATCGACCGGGTGGCCTTCTGTGGTCGCGGTTGTCGGGAATTGGTTCGGAAAGAGTAAGAGAGGGCTTATAATGGGTATATGGAACGCCCACACGTCGGTTGGAAACATTTCGGGCTCGTTGATCGCTGCGTATTTCTTGAAATACGGGTGGGGTTGGTCCATGGTGGTTCCGGGTTTGATGATTGCGGTTGTTGGAGTCATTGTTTTCATGTTCTTACCGGTTGATCCTGAATCGGTAGGGGTTGATAGAGACGAAGATGATACCGAATCGCCTAAAAAGGGATTAACCGAGCATCTATTGACCCCGAAGACCGACACCGAGAAAGGGTCACCTGTCGGGTTTCTCGAAGCTTGGAGAATACCCGGGGTTGCGCCGTTTGCGTTTTGCCTCTTTTTCGCGAAGTTGGTTGCTTATACGTTCCTTTATTGGCTCCCGTTTTACATTAGTCACACAGGTACGTGTTTACAGCAGAAGCTATTGGTAGGGTCTAGTGAAAATAATTGTTTGTTATTTCGGTTAATCTAATTATGTTTTTTTTGATATTTGCAGCTATAAGTGGGCAATACTTATCAAGCACGGCCGCCGGGAACTTATCGACATTGTTTGATGTCGGGGGTGTAGTGGGAGGAATCCTAGCCGGTCATATATCTGACCGGCTAAACGCTCGTGCCATTACAGCAGCGAGCTTCACGTATTGTGCGATACCAGCACTATACCTATACCGGAGTTACGGGCATATATCCATGCCAGTAAACATCATTCTTATGCTTGTTATCGGTATGTTTGTTAACGGGCCGTACGCTCTAATAACAACCGCGGTTTCAGCCGATCTCGGGACCCACAAGTCTTTAAAAGGCAACTCGAAAGCACTTGCAACAGTCACCGCGATCATTGATGGAACCGGTTCTATCGGTGCTGCGATTGGGCCCGTGTTAACCGGTTACATTTCGACCCAAAGTTGGAGTGCGGTTTTCACCATGCTTATGGGTTCGGCTTTTGTGGCCGGGTTGTTTTTGACTAAACTGGTCGTGGCGGAGGTAACCGAGAAGTATCAAGATTTACGAAGGGGTTCGAGTGGCGACACGCATCGATCTAGTGCGGTTGAAGAAGTGTGATTAGTCGTAAATAACGATTGTGAAAATTGAGATTTTGTTTAAAGGAGATGTAAAATGGACTTGTATAATACAACTGTTTCTCCTAGATTTTATGTAAAAGGGGAGGATATGATCGGTGTTAAGGCTTGTATATGTAACAATAATGAATACCGGACCGGTTATTGAATCAACCATTTAGTTTGATATGGTATTTGAACCGTTATAAACTGAGTACTCATTTTTCTTGATTACTATCTCGAAATGCAAGTTTGATGATACATAATATAACATGTGTTATGTTTGTATGAATTATAAATTTAGTAAATAATAATATAACTAGTACTCCCACTAAAAGTGTCATATTTTAAATTTTCAAAATCTTTATTTATAAACTTTGACCTTAAATAATTTTGTTTGTGTTAGATAATACTTGATGAAAGTTATATGATTTGAGTGTGTTTTACAAGTGTTTTTATCGGGTTAATTTGCATCAAGTTTTGTATAACACAAAAAATATATAATTAAAGTCAAAGTTTATAAATAAAGACTTTGAAAATTCAAAATAAGACACATTTAATGGGACGGAGGGAGTATTTAGGACCCGCGTTTTGCGGCGAAACGTCAAACCACACAACTCCGTTGCAGTGTGTTAATACAAAAAATTAACCGAAACATAAAACATAGAAACAAATAATAAGTTGACTTAGGATCCTCGCGTTGCGATTGGGCCATTAAATGGACAATATATAGATGTAAAAATGTTGAACCACACCCGCGTTGCAGTCTGTTAACTCGCAAAATTTAGATTGAAACGTAACTGAAAATTTTGTGACAAGTTTGTAAAAGATGAATAGTATAGGGCTAAAAGTAAACAAATAATAGTAAAAGTTGTTGAACCACGCACATGCGTTGCAGTGTGTTAACTCGTAAAAATTTGACCGATATGTAAACCATAAAAAAATAACTAAGTCGACGTAGGACACACAAACTGATACTAGGGGTGTTCAAAACCGGACATCCGAAATTTTCGGATACCAGATTTCACTATGCGAATCGGTATCCGAAATTTCATATATACAAAATTTTGGATATCCGATCCGATAGTGAATCGGATATCAGAATATCCAATTTTTTATTTAATTTTGATTTTTTAATTATTTTTTGATATTCAGAACCAGATATTTCGGATATTTTTGGATATCCGAATATAAGTTTTCGGATACTTCGGATATTTTTCGGATACTTCAGACATTTTCGGATATCTCAAATATCCGAAAAATTTTTAAAACTACTGTCCAAATCCCAATCCGAAAATTCGGATATCAGAAATTTCAGATACCCGAATTTTCGGATATTTCGGATCGGATTTTCGGATACGGATAATTTTAAACACCCCTAGTTGATACTAGGCTGTTAAAGCATAACAAATTGTATTAACTCTTTGTGACAAACATATAAAGTTTTAAAAGTATAAGGGTTAAAAAGTAAAAAAATGAATGAAAAGTATAATGATTAAATATAAAAAAAAGAAAAGTATAAGGGTTAAAGATGAAAGGTTAAATAGCTAAAGAGCTAAAGTATAATGGTTAAATATAAATAATAATAGCTAATTATAATTATAAATTTAGTAAATAATAACATAAATAGAAGCAAGACGTGAAAAATAGGGTGTTTGAAACTGTTGGCCACATGTTTGAATGAAAAAGGAAAAAGTTATAGCATTTGTTTTTATGGGTCGAAAAGGAAATTACAATCTAGTGGTTGCAGTTTCAGTGATCACTGTCACCCAGTACTAATTTAGTGATAAACCAACCACACTCATCAATGTAATGGTCCAACTTTCAACATCAAATGACGACTTTTAGATATAAATTAAGAACCAAACATCTCTAGAAACCTCAGATGTCGTTTAATAATATATATGATGGGATGGGCATGTATATGGGACGGGTTACACACAAAAATTGATTTTATAATATTGTTTTAAAAACATATAGCATATAAACCTTACATGGTTTTGCGGTTGCGATTCAAAATCCACACATTCATAAACTAAAATTTGTTGTGAGCGGTTGACGCTTTTTGACAGTATATCCGCCACCTAGTAAAAGAAATAATTATGTGTATTTTAATTAATGTCCCACCATTAGCCGTGCTCTATATTAATTGTTCGTGGCTTGTGGCTCGAAGCCCACTCGAAAAAACTTGTTTGCAAACCAAACCAACTCGATTCGAACGTTTATAAACCAAGCCGAGCATGAGCTGACCATAACTCGGCTCGAAAACAACCCTGTTCATAAACACTTGTAACTTTTTAATTTAAGTGTGATTCTTATTCACATAAGGGGATATGTAGCCTTATGAACCTTCTTTCTTTCTCCCATTTAACAGTACTACTTACCCTTGTTTGTTGGTTTGTAAATTATAAGTCCGAAATATATAAAATTATTTACACCGTCCA